>NC_092250.1:2265306-2277806 GCF_036320965.1 Panulirus ornatus | reverse complement strand
TTAGCTAAGTCTCCTGTCTGTCTGTGATCTTCCCACGTAGTGTGTGTGTGTGTGTGTGTGTGTGTGTGTGTGTGTGTGTGTGTGTGTGTGTGTTGCTATCCGGCTAACCCTGTGTGTACCTCTCATGTAATTTCTCTCACATTCGCTTGTGTGTTTCTCTCTCACACTCTCTTCCAATCTGTCCCGGTGTTTTCCTCTGGTCCCAAATGGTACGTACTGGGTGCTTTGGTAGAACTCTCCCCTTACAACCCCCCCCTCACCTTACAACCCGCCCTCCCATTACCATCTACAACACCCCACCCATCATCCACAACACCCCACCCATCATCTACAACAAACACAACCTACCCTCTACAACATCCACATCTTCCTCTTGCGACCTCTACAACACCCCTATCCAATCCATGCGACCTCTACAACACCCCTATCCAATCTATGCGACCTCTACAACACCCCCCACGCGTCCTCAGCGATCTCTACAACACCCAACCAACCTGGCGACTTCTACAACACCCCCTACACATCCAGCGATCATTACAACACCCCCACCCACCCCCTCAGCGACCTCTACAACACCCCCTCCTCCCACCCTCCTCTACAACACCCCCCTCCACCCACCCCCAGCGACCTCTACAACACCCCCCCTCCACCCACCCCCAGCGACCTCTACAACACCCTCCCGAACTACCGCTTCCTCGTAGCGAGGCTGATAATGTGCCGTTCCATGTGGGAGGTGGTAGGGGGGGGGGGAGGTTCTACAAGGTCACATGTACACCAGACGGGGGAGGAGAGGGGAGGGGAGGGGAGGGGAGGGAGGTTCTCCCTTACGTTCATAACCCATCCCCTCCCCCCCCACCCACACAGCTCCTCCCCAGGGGGGAGGGGGGAGAAGCTTGTGGTCCACGTGTGCCTACCGTACGCTGAGAGAGAGAGAGAGAGAGAGAGAGAGAGAGAGAGAGAGAGAGAGAGAGAGAGAGAGAATGATCCATCTACTCATCTATCTCTCATCCTAAACACCCCCCCCCCCGCCCCCCATCGGCCCCGTTACCTGTTATCATCCACTACCACCACCAGTCAACGCTGGGGGGGGGGGGGGAGACACCACACACCCAACGCGACGTCTGAATGAGACAAACAAACAAAAAAAAAAGAAAACGGGAAAGGGGTTCGGTCAGTGAAGCTCCTGGCCTGTGACCACCCTGGGACTCACAGTGTGTCGCAGGTCCTGGTCATGGGAGGGAGACACAGGCCATGAAGTGAAGGGCCCAGACACAGACAACACAACAAACCAGATCATGAAGGAAAGCAGGAACATATTGGAATTAATATATATATATAACAAAGAAGAAGGAAGAAAAAAACAGGGTAAAAAAGAATGAAAGATTAGGAAAAACAAAGAAGACAATATACTAACACAACCAAATAAACCAAAGGGACAGAGAGACGAGGAAGAATAATGCATTGTTTACATCTTGAGGTATCTTAAACAATGCATTGTTTACATCTTGAGGTATCTTAATCAATGCATTGTTTACATCTTGAGGTATCTTAATCAATGCCTTGTTTACATCTTGAGGTATCTGAAACAATGCATTGTTTACATGTTGAGGTATCTCAAACAATGCATTGTTTACATCTTGAGGTATCTGAAACAATGCATTGTTTACATCTTGAGGTATCTCAAACAATGCATTGTTTACATTTTGAAATATCTTAAACAAGATATCTGTTCTTATGATCAAAGAAACACTTAAGGGGGGGGGGGAGTAGTTTATGCCTACTGCTACGAATGACGTCACACTGTGCATGTATACATTTATTCACAGAAGAGATAATTTAGTTACGATCGAGTTATCATTTATTTTCTACACACAGCTTGTGTTCTGGACGAGCTGGGCTGATAC
This sequence comes from Panulirus ornatus, assembly GCF_036320965.1. NCBI lineage: Eukaryota > Metazoa > Arthropoda > Malacostraca > Decapoda > Palinuridae > Panulirus > Panulirus ornatus. Next base: position 2,275,902 of record NC_092250.1, on the reverse strand, counting down.
AGTGAACCAAGCTATACACGTCGGCATCCATTATGATGTTGCTACAACAACAACATCACGAAGAAATACAATATAATGGTTGTAAGATGTCCATTATTATTATTATTATTATCATTATTATTATTATTATTATTATCATCATCATCATCATTAATGGGTGTAATGATTCCGCACTGAGCACGACGGTACGACCCTTGAACACGACTGTATACGACCCTTGAACACGACGGTATACGACCCTTGAGCACGACTGTATATGACCCTTTAGCACGACGGTACGACCCTTGAACGCGACGGTATGCGACCCTTGAGCACGACGGTACGACCCTTGAACACGACGGTATACGCCCCTTGAGCACGACGGTATACGACCCTTGAACACGACGGTATACGCCCCTTGAGCACGACGATATACGACCCTTGAACACGACGGTATACGACCCTTGAACACGACGGTATACGACCCTTGAACACGACGGTATACAACCCTTGAGCACGACGGTATACGACCCTTAAACACGACGGTATACGACCCTTGAACACGACGGTATACGACCCTTGAACACGACGGTATACGACCCTTGAACACGACGGTACAACCCTTGAACACGACGGTATACGACCCTTCAGCACGACGATACGCTCCTTCAGCACGACGGTACGACCCTTGAGCACGACGGTATACGACCCTTACAGCTCGTCTTGCTCAGTAAAGCCCACACGACACTTGATGTCAGAGCAACGGATCGCTCAACATCAGCACATTTCTAGGTTCGTCATTCAGGCCTTTTTAACTGTACACGGTGTAGGTCTGGCAGACAATATTCAATTTGAATTGAAACCGTTGCGCGAACCGTTAAAGACCGTTGGCTTGGCGGCTCCACCTCCAAGCCCCTCATCCAAGGAGGCAGACCTTCCTTAACGTAGCGCACTATACACACACACACACACACACACACACACACACACACACACACACACACACAAATACATTCATGGACGTGTACACAACTCTGACGCACACAGACAGACATACACATTAAATATACACATGTTGACACGGTCGGGAACACTAGCGGGTGTAAACAGACCCCCCCCCCCCTGCAAACTAACGTAAATATCTACACTCAAATGAAAATGTAACTGGAACCGAAAGAAGATACAAAAAATGGGGTTCTGTTGACCACTGTGACCAACAACCTGTACTGAGCTAACCCAACCAACCTCTGCACTCACACGACCTCTGTGTACACAAGACACATAAATACGACACAACACCTCTCGTCTGTAAGTGACATACCGAACGGTGCTCTCTCTCTCTCTCTCTCTCTCTCTCTCTCTCTCTCTCTCTCTCTCTCTCTCTCTCTCTCTCTCTCTCTCTCTCTCATATATACATATATATATATATATATATATATATATATATATATATATATATATATATATATATATATGTATATATATATATATATATATATATATATATATATATATATATATATATATATATATATATATATATATAAATTCCTATGAGTCCACGGGGAAAATGAAATTCGATAAGTTCCCAAGTGCACTTTCGTGTAATAGTCACATAATCAGGGGAGACACAAGGGAGAAGTATAACAGTCAGTTGATATACAACGCCCCTTCTGGTCTCTAAGTTGCCAGTGTACACATATTTGCCTGGCTGTTCGTCCTCAACAGCTTAGTTAGCATCTATAAGCAATAGATGTTCAGTACGAGCCGACTGCTCCTCAACACACTAGTCTCCCCCATAGTCTCATACGTTAGTTCTGGAAGAATCTACTGTCGCCACCACCCGCCACCAGATGAGAGAGAGAGAGAGAGAGAGAGAGAGAGAGAGAGAGAGAGAGAGAGAGAGAGAGAGAGAGAGAGAGAGAGATCCCTCGCCCCCTAGTTGCAGTTCGACACCACACCCACATCGAAGCCATATGATCTCGTTCATTACCGTTATACAGACATCACCCTCCCACATCCCAACCATGATGAACATGATCATTATCCAACAGACCTACATCCTACTATGTGCAAAAACAGTTGTACCCCCAAACTCCATTTCTATGGCCTCAATGTTTACCTATTTTTTTGTCTATTCTTTTACATTTTTTTTTTACAGTTAATTCAGCTGTACATAATGTATTAGGGCTATTATTACTGAAACCAAGGAAGAGCATGTGAGGTTGTTTGTGAATAGCGGGGTGGGCTCCGTTTGGTGTATTACACAAGATAACTGGTATTTTATTATCATTATCATTTATGATTATTTTCATCGTTATTATCATTATTAGTATCATTATGATTATCATTATTATCATGATTATCATTATTATCATCATTATTACACGCGATAACTATAGTTTTCTTCTATCAATGCTCTTACGATTATTATCCTTATCATTAACGACCTACTCCCATTACCACCTCGCCAACAACCACAACCACTTTATGAACCAATCACATCCCTTACCTGGGCCTTTACGCAGCCCACAACAGACCATTGAATAGTACTACCCACACAGTCTAATTCGGAACAAGGTCATTAAACCCACACTCAGAATATTTCACATTAAGTACGACAAATTATTTCAGACTAGCCTTTACAGAAAGTTATTCAAGTCAAAATATCTAACTGTAAATATGTCACTTTTAATGAAGGCAAGATGATGTATATACGTGGCGTCAGGAGTGAGCGAACAATAGCTTCACTTGCATATATTTAGCCTCGGTCTGTCATATGTAATGTACCGAAACCAGGGACCACAATCAAGAACCACTTATGCCTTTGTTGTGATCCTGTGCTCTTCATGTACCCTGCGCATATATACATATACATTGACCTATAAACAGTGGAGGGATAATCAAACAAATATATTCACAATAATCAAATATACAAATTACCATAACTGTAAACCACAAATACACAATAAGTCTTGTCCACGAGATGAATTTGCAGGTCTGACCCGTCTAAGCATATTGATGCTCAATACGTTTATTGTTGTCCATAATACATATACGTATTCACACACGTCGCATATGCCTATGTATACGTCAAACTCGGAATGTGTGTGTGTGTGTGTGTGTGTGTGTGTGTGTGTGTGTGTGTGTGCTGGGAGAGGGGGGGAGGGTCAGCAGAGGGAACATGTACACCACCTGGTGAAAGTAAGAGGACCAAAAAGAAGAAAAAGAAAACATCGTGTGTCAACCAACTGACTTGTGTATAGACTGACCTGAGGCTTGACCTTCCCTCCGAATCCCATTCCTCGTTTTCTAACCGACGCGGCGCCGGTGGGAGTCCAGACGTACGCGGAAAACGTCGCATCGCTCGGAAGAAAACGGTGTTCTTCCACTCCTCCTTCGATTTGACATTGGTTTCATCATCATCATCCGGGGATGTAATCATCGTACACGGATTTGAATAACTAATTAGTCTGGTGTGTGTGTGTGTGTGTGTGTGTGTGTGTGTGGCTGGATAAACCCCGTAACTCTGTCTGGGATGTGTGTGTGTGTGTGTGTGTGTGTGTGTGTGTGTGTGTGTGTGTGTGTGTGTGTGTGGCTGGGATAAACCCCGTATCTCTGTCTGGGATGTGTGTGTGTGTGTGTGTGTGTGTGTGTGTGTGTGTGTGTGTTCGGTGAGCCGCGTCGTCACACAGTTCCGTATAGCGCGCGCGCGCGCGCGAGTTCCGTGTTGGTTGCCCGTGAGAGGGAGTTGCCAACTATTCTGTCTTCCGTAATATCTGTCCTTTGCTTCACGTGAGGGATCCTTCCTTCGTGTATTTCACCAAGACAAAATCACGTGAATTATCATTATCATCATCATCTTCCTCAAACCAATAACCAGCATTTTTACGATAAATATGACCATCTTGAATATATATATATATATATATATATATATATATATATATATATATATATATATATATATATATATATATATATATTGTATCTCCCCTGATGATGTGATTATTACATGAAAGTGCACTTGGGAACTTATCGGGTTTCATTTTCCCCGTGGACTCACAGGAATATCTTGATTACGCGCAAAATTATGATCATTTCCAATATATATATATATATATATATATATATATATATATATATATATATATATATATATATATATATATATACATAATTCGTTCCCAGCGTTAAGTATATATTTGAGCATAAATACATCACATGAAAATCCTTCTATATATCTCTTTATCATAGAGGACAACACAAGGTATCATAGGCGAATTTGAGGGCAAGAACGACCCACTCACTCATTTCAAAGCCTGGACCACTACTACCACCACCACTACCACATTAATCCAAACTCGAACGACCTTGTGACTCTTGCATTTCACCCACATACGTACACGAGTCCTGTCTCACGCCTCGGTGGTCGGACATATCCCGAAAGGGCCGGGCCTATCCACAGCCACCCTCCCCCCTACCCCCCCCCCCCCGGTTATCCTTAATCCGTGGCGCCGCAAGGCCTCGCCCATACACCGGGCAGTGTGTGTGTGTGTGTGTGTGTGTGTGCCGCCATGGGCCAGCGCTGTGGTGCGCGGGAGGAAGGAAGAAAACGGGAGAGCGTAACCAGCCAGTCTGGAGGAGGAGGAGAATGTTTGCGGTAGTTGGCTAATTCGTAAGATTGGGAGAGAGAGAGAGAGAGAGAGAGAGAGAGAGAGAGAGAGAGAGAGAGAGAGAGAGAGAGAGAGAGAGAGGACATAACAGACTCAGGAAATAGACGAACATAATACCATTACTTACAGAGAAAGATACACACACCCACACACACACACACACACATACCATGAGTCTGTCACGAAGGGCCACACATACACACGTGGCTATATGATGTATGCCACATCAAACTCACAACAGCAATAAGCATTATCATCACCATGATCATAACTGTTGTTATTATTATCATTATCAGAGAAATAGACACAAGTATATTGGTACCATTACTAACACCGTAACTATGAATTGATAACACACACATGTACGTTATGATATGTGTGTGTGTGTGTGTGTGTGTGTGTGTGTGAGGTAAGTCCCGAGTGCACTTCTCGTGTTTTACATCATCATCATGAGAGACAGTGTACAAGGACGGCCGGGTCGCAGCGGTACTGTATACACGACAGCTCATCAGTAAGGGACGGTACACCAAGTGTGAGGAAGGAACTACACTCGTTCTACACCCCCAGTCGTACACTCGTTCTACACTCCCAGTCGTACACTCGTTCTATACCCCCGACGTACACTCGTTCTACGCCACCGTCGTACACTCGTTCTACACCCCCGACGTACACTCGTTCTACACCCCAGTCGTACACTCGTTCTACACCCCCGACGTACACTCGTTCTACACCCCCGACGTACACTCGTTCTACACCCCCGACGTACACTCGTTCTACACCCCCGACGTACTTGTGGGAGACATCAAAAGTCACCCAAAATCATAACATTCTACGGCGATTTCTACAAGTTCTGCCACATGTAAACAAATCATGAATGGCCATGTTCTTCATCGTGTTCTTGAACAGTCTACAAAGTCTGAACAGTTATTGAATAACATGAATAATCACGAGAACATTAATTACCGTGAACACTTGCCTCCCCTTATCTACCTCCCCAGAGGGGTTCTAGCCCTCGCCCCCCCAACCCCTCTCCTCTCCCCGGGGCTTCCCTGGTCATCTCTCTCTCCCCACACCGCCTCCCGGAAGAGTCCTCAGGCTACTGTTATTTCCGTGTTGTTCACTGGTTACCCCCCCAACCCTTACTCCCTCCCCCCCAAGGTGACTCGTTAACTCCCCCACCCCCCCCGACCATCCCCCCCTAACACCCTACGCTACTACACCTGTCACGCCGGTGCCCGCCACGCCCCTGGACACGCCCTTCAGGGGCGTCGGGACTCCCCCTCTTCTCTGTCTCTGTCTCTCTCTCTCTCTCTCTCTCTCTCTCTCTCTCTCTCTCTCTCTCGGGACCGCGGGGAGGCGTGATGGTAATGTTGCTTTAAATCTGCGTCAGTGTGTGTGTGTTACGGAGAGAGAGAGAGAGAGAGAGAGAGAGAGAGAGAGAGAGAGAGAGAGAGAGAGAGATTTACACTCGTGTTGCTCCCATTTCTTAACCTTGTATACGTGTACCATGTAAACACACACAAGAATATAGCCAAGTGCCTATGCATCGACCAGTCCCAAGGGGGAAGATGAACGCCTGGGTTGGGTGTGGACCGACTGTTTACGCCGAGGATTCGTACCCACCGGGATGGCCGGTGTTGAATCATGGTCAGTAACGCTAAGAACTACACGCATGGAGGCCCGGGTGTGTGTGTGTGTGCGTGTGTGTTGGGGTGAAGCGGAAGCGTTATCCAGTAGTATTTAGTGGGTGGAAGGGTTGGGAATGGTGTGGTTCACTGCTGAGAGTGAGGGAGGGAAGGAGAGGTATGGCTGAAGGGCACCACAGGGAGTGAGGGATATATATATATATATATATATATATATATATATATATATATATATATATATATATATATATATATATATAATGGGGGTTAAATGAGATGGAATCCTTGATCAGGAGAGAGAGAGAGAGAGAGAGAGAGAGAGAGAGGGGAGGGGAGGTAGTGGTGGGGGAGGGGGTAGTGGTGAAGGGTAAAGGAGGAGGAGGAGGAAGACTGGGTATAAACTGCTGGTCGGCCCGCAGACGTGAACCTCTTCCGGGTTGTGACCAAGTCTCTCTCTCTCTCCACACACACACACACACACACACACACGCATGGCCTCACCCACGATCACATTAGCTTCACATCTACCGTGCGTAACCCTCGTACCACATCTCTCTCTCTCTCTCTCTCTCTCTCTCTCTCTCTCTCTCTCTCTCTCTCTCTCTCAACCACCCACCTCCCGAACCCTTGGGGGAGGAGGGTGGGAGCTGTGTCCCCCCCCCCCCTTCCCTCCCTGAAGTTAAATTGAAATGAAAAACAGCCACACACACACACGCACCCACACACCTCCACCTCTCCTCCCGTACGCAAGGCAGAGATAATAACAATAAAAAAGAGAGATGGCATAAATAATGTGAGGGAGACGATGGTGGCGAGAGATACCCCACCAGCAGGAGGAGGAGGAGGAGCGGTGGTGGAGGTGGTGGTCAGATATGTGTATCTGTCTGTACCGACCTTCCTACAGCTGCAGGAGCGCTGCAGGGGTGAGCCAAGCTAACGGCCTCGCCTACATGTCCGTTGTGCTCAGAAGCCCCACCCTCCCCAGGCACACCAGCCGTCGTGTTATACAATGCTAGGGCTCATATACTGACACGACGCCCTCACTCCCTCCCTCACTTCCAGTCATTCACACACACACACACACACACACACACCTTCTCCATACACATTTCCACACGACTACATTGTGAAGCCTCCGGTCACTTCATCCACTCATTCCTATATACATCCATACGTCTGACATGGCCAGGGTTCACCAGTCATGGTACCTCACCTTCTCTACTACATTCTCCACCACGAGGTACGCGGGTGTGGCACGCTCCCCATATATCATCGTCCACCTTCACTATACATTCATATGGCGAGGCCAGTATCGTGACGTCCACCGAAGTTTTTCATTGTGAATGTCCCTTAACTCACTAACTCCGTTCTGGGTAAGCGTTCACGAGCCGCTGACGTTCATGTGCTAGGCTGAGAGGGTGGTGGAGATGAGACACTTAACGTACTTGGCTACCGTTAAGTAACTGTAAGTAATAGTAGTGAGATTCTGTACCAGTTATACGAAGGGGTCGTCTACACTTACAACTGTATGGGACTCATTGTTATCTCTTCTTATCTTCCTTATCCACCTAACATCTATCCATCCATCTAACATCTATCCACCCATCTAACATCTAGCCATCCACCTAACATCTATCCATCCATCTAGCATCTATCCATCCATCTAACATCTATCCATCCATCTAACATCTATCCATCCATCTAACATCTATCCATCCATCTAACATCTATCCATCCATCTAACATCTATCCATCCATCTAATATCTATCATATCACGATTTGCTACCCATTCAAATACATTTTCTTTTTTTTTTTTTTATACATGGCGCTCAACAATAACCAGAAAACCTAACCTTGTTGGAAGAGTTATGATCGAGAGAGAACCATTGAAGACACGGTGTTCCACGAATCATGATCGAGACACACACACACACACACACACAAACTCCCTATGGTGAAGACAATGCGAATTCAAAGACTAAAACCACAGGAATACGTGCCGACCAAAATTGACTGGGTCACCCAGCAATTCTTGAGACATAGCACATGAGGCAATGTTCTTACAACGTCCACTGAGGGAAGTGGAGGGGTGGCACTGTGGAGGGACGGAGGAAGGGTACATGGGAAGGACAGATAACAGATCCGATGGTCTATGACGAGGTAATTTGTTGGAGGACGGATAACAGAAGACCTGGTGGTCTGTGACGAGGTTATCTGCTGGAGGACAGTACATGGGAAGGACAGATAACACAAGACCTGATGGACTATGACCAGGTTATCTGCTGGACGACAGTACATGGGAAGGACAGATAACACAAGACCTGATGGTCTATGACCAGGTTATCTGCTGGAGGACAGTACATGGGAAGGACAGATAACACAAGACCTGATGGTCTATGACCAGGTTATCTGCTGGAGGACAGTACATGGGAAGGACAGATAACACAAGACCTGATGGTCTATGACCAGGTTATCTGCTGGAGGACAGTACATGGGAAGGACAGATAACACAAGACCTGATGGTCTACGTTAAAACCAAATTGAACTGAAATAAACATCCATCAAAAACGTGGCTCTGACAACTTCTCTCTTGCGTCAGGCCACACCAACCACGTTGCCAAAATCAGGAAACACCATTGTACAAAATGACCCCCGAGGATGGGTCTAAAAGACCGAGCGAGTGACCCGGAATGGTCCACGTGCAAGCAAAGGTTAACAATCCCCAACCACGTACGTGGTTGTGAGGAGCGGAGACTTGGCGGAATTGAGTTTAGTTAAACACCAACTGGAGGCGAGGTCCAGGCAGGATAATTTAGTGTTAATTACAATACTCATAATCCGCATTATCTCTAATCAAACATCTACTGTTTCGCTATAACCAAATGATTCAGTTATTCTAATCATTCAGTCTGATAACCTCCCCCATACCATCAACACAACCCATCATTACGTCTGCAAAAGCAAGAGGCCAGGCGAATCTCGGGTTATAAATAACTCATTTTTGTTCTCCAGTTCTGTTCATGACGTCGCGAGAGATGCATATCATCCCCCTGCATTACGTCATCAGTAATTACGTCATGTCTACATAACAGGGCGTAAAAACGTCTGTGTGTGTGTATGAAGGTCGCCTTGATCTGGAAAATTAAGCGAGTTTGAGGAAGTCCTGTTGTGCGCTTAACTTACAGCACACACTGACTATAACCTTTGCGGGAGAGATTATAGAGACGTTAGTTAATTAACGTCTGGCCCGTTTTTTGTTTTGCTGTGTTACAGCTTCCTTGTCATGTAACCATGACAGGTGTTACATAAACCTCTCGTTACGTGTTATGTACAAGTTCAGTGCTGGTGTTCAGCTTGTAACATATGTGTACAACGCTTATGTTCAACCTTTAACATGCGTGTACACCGCTCGCGTTCAACCTATGATATATGTGAACACTTTTTTATGTTCAGCCTGTAACACATCTGAACGCTTCTCGTGTTCAACCAGAAATTATATGAAACTATTAAGGAAACTTATAATGTGAGAGAAGATTAGTTTTAGAATATGACATACATCAAGATGATGGTGTCAAAGTTTCCAACTCTGATATGATCAAACAAATGGGAATATCTACACCACTGTATATCCTATTTCCAAATACCACTTTTCAATCCTTTCATTTAACCAATTTCCAAATACTATATTGCCGATATATGCCCAACAAATACTTATATCTTATCAATCAATGCCAAAGAATTTCCCTTCGTGACTTAAACATCAATTAGAATGAAGGATTATTATTTTTTTCTTCTTCTAAACACCGAGAATCAATATCTTCATGACTTTTGCTGTTGGACTGGCTTGCCACGCCTTCCCAGAGGCCTTGGCCAGTGTGTATGCTCAGCGTCAGGAACAGACAGACAAATGGCCCGGTCCACAGCCCTCCACTCGTGTACAATGGACGCGTCTTGGACTATGGTTTCCATGTTGTAGCACTGGAATACTGCGTCAACTTCCGCTCTCAATTATTCACAAATACTCCCCCCTCAACCTCGTTACTGTGTCATGTGCTACAGTGATGACCCTTACGCTACTAATGCTGTTACTAATACTATAATCACTACTACTACTACTACTACTATCAATACTACTACTACTACTACTACTACTACTACTACTACTACTACTACTACCACCACCACTACTACTACTACTGCTATTACTACTACTGCTACTACTAGTATCACTACTAGGAATACTGCTGCTACTACTACTACTACTCTGCTATTACTACTACTACCACTACAAGTA
>NC_092250.1:2222806-2260306 GCF_036320965.1 Panulirus ornatus | reverse complement strand
AGGAAAACCTTTCCCTTGCCACGAGCAGAGACAGCTGGTACCAGACCACCTTCCTCCATGCTTCCACCACCATCGTAAGCCACCCCCTCCCCTCACCTCCCCCTCCTCCACTACCTCCCATTTTCCCCCCTCCGTCACCACAGCCTCTAGTACAACCCCCCCCTCCCTCCTCCCACCACAAGCACAAGGGGTGACGAACGGTAAGTGTGTGTGTGTGTGTGTGTGTGTGTGTGTGTGTGTGTGTGATCCTAGCGGAGCGGCACAGTAACCAGCTATACACACACACACACACACTCTCCCCCTTCCCTACGTACACCCCCACCCACTCCTCGCTACTCACAAGCCCCCCCTAACACCTACCTAACTTTCCTCCCCTACCCCCTCCAACCCTCACGTTCGCACCGGGTCGCACGACCAGACGCACAGACGGAACGCAGCCTCCCATCCCGCTGGTCGTATATCCCCCCCACCCCCCGGTGTCGTTGGCGCATCGCGGGAGATGAGGACCAGCAATGTGTGTGTGTGTGTGTGTGTGTGTGTGTGTGTGTGTGTGTGTGTGTGTGTGTGTGCGTACCTACAGAAAGCAGTGTAGGAATGCAAGTTATTTCCCATACCTTATCACGTCTTAGTGAAAATCAAATACCGATATGAAACGCTTGGAATTGTACCTGTGATCATTAGAGTTCTTTTATAATATAGGGAGTGATATCTTGTGCAACAGCATATGAACTTCAGGGTAATCCTAGTGCATCTCGGAGTGGGATACTGGAAGCATATGCTCATTGGTGGTTCGGTCCCTTTGAGGGAATATGGGTGGCGTCGACCTCTGACCCCCGACCATTCAAGGGCTGGTTCAGAGGTTAGGTCATGCAGGGTCGTCTTTGTCGTGGTTCACACGTCACCATCTACGTCAGAACGGTCTACGAGATATCTTAACCCCCAACACACATACATAACAATAAACAAAAAATGTTTGAGTATCATCTCATTGCATTAAAGTCAATATTTACCTCAACATAAAGGACGTTTGAAGAATTTGTTTTGATTTCCGGAATGTCTAGGTCACCTGTATGGCACAGCACAGCCACCTGGCGGGTTAACCTCACCGTTAATTAGCCCCAGAGTACACACGTTCACAGACGCACGCCCGCAGAAATGCGCGTAAAATGACACAGACCACAACCCGGGGGGGTCACGTGCCGCAACTGGCGCGCGAAAGACGGCTTCTCATTGGCTGGTTGTTCTTCTAGCAAGCACAGGACGGGCTTCTGATTGGTTAGTGGTTCTTATAGGGCGAAAAGGACGCCTTGTGATTGGCTAGTTATCACAGTGCGTAAAGCACGCCCTCTGATTGGCTAAGTTGTTCTTACAGCGCGCAAAAGACGCCCTCATTGGTTAGTTTTCCTTGTAGAGTCCAGATGACGCCTTCTGATTGGCTAATGGCTTTTGCCAGCGCGCAGATCACCCAGCCAATTACCTAATAATCCCATCCGTTCTTTACGGGAAACGAAGACAACACATCGGCCAATCAGATAACGGGACAGGAAACTTAAGAAATTGTATTATGAGGCAGATGAAAGGTAGGATACCTTCAGAACTTCACAAAATCATAAATGACTGTGTTATTTACCGTAGGGAAAGAGGGATTACTTACCCCTTGTTAACGGCAGGAAGGGAAGCCAAGTAACCAGTCGGTAACTGGTTACTTCTGATTCCAACTGCCAGTTTTCATGTACTGAATCGTTTCGTCTCGGATACTGACCACATGACCTCCTAACAAGACAATTTGCGTATTTTTGACCCAGGACCACGACGGTACGACCCTTAGTGGCCCTTGACCTGACACTTAAGGGTCACGGAAAGGGTTAGGTCAAAGGCCAGGCCATCGTACCCATGCTCAAGGGTTATTTACCGTTGTGCTCAAGGATCAGTCCAGCAGAGATGTCAACACCGGTCATACAATCATTCACCCTCGTTACTTTCATATATATATATATATATATATATATATATATATATATATATATATATATATATATATATATTCCTATGAGTCCACGGGGAAAATGAAACACGATAAGTTCCCAAGTGCACTTTCAAGTCATAATCACATCATCAGGGAAGACACGAGAAAAATAAGTCCGTTGATATACATCGAAGAGACAAAGCTAAGGAAGCACTTCCTCTTCTAATTATACCACTCAATACACACAACAGGTTACACGGAAAAAAAAGTTCTCTGCCAAGTGTCCTTGATTGTGTGTGTGTGTGTGTGTGTGTGTGTGTGTGTGTGTGTGTGTGTGCACAGTGGCATTTACATTCTTTTTTCTGTATTTCTTCAACGTTCATGACTAAACAAACCCAGGGATTGTTCTGTTTGTCATATATCATTTATAACACAATGTCTTAAATTATTTTAAACATACCTTGAGCTAGACCCAGCTGCTCATCACATCTTAGCCTAAAACCCAGGTAATTTAAATACTGGACAAAAATCAGCAACTGATACAAAAAAATATATAAAAAAAACGCTGAAATAGACCAGAAAACCGCACGCGTGTTCTGCGCTGCGCCTTTAAAACGTGACATTTAAATAGCTTACATTACTCGAGAAAATACGTAAATGACACACTGGATTCGCCATCACTTGGTCACCAGGGATCCGACGAAGCATAAAGAAAAAAAAAATAAAGGAAAACTTCAATCTGGTAACAATGGCCGAGCGAAGCATAAAAAAAAATGAGGGGGGAAAAAAATATTCAGTGTGGCAACACTGTGGAACGCTGCTGAAGTTTGGGCGGGAGGAAGAGAAGTCAACTTCCTCTAACAAGAACCTCCACCGTCAGACGCGGACCATTGCTCCCAGCCAGAGGCCCGGCCTTCGGCGGGAGGGTCTTCTGTGTGTGTGTGTGTGTGTGTGTGTGTGTGTGACGCAGTTCAAACAATTACCCGTCAACCCGTTTCACGTAGGGATCTGTGGTCGACTGGACGGGATGATCCGGTAGCGAAATTGCATTGTTTGTAGTGAGAGAGAGAGAGAGAGAGAGAGAGAGAGAGAGAGAGAGAGAGAATGTGAACGGGGTTCCCGCCGATTTCAAATTAATGTTCCGTTACACACACTCTCTCTCTCTCTCTCTCTCTCTCTCTCTCTCTCTCTCTCTCTCTCTCTCTCTCTCTCTCTCTCTCGTCGCGCCGACTCCCTCCTCCGTCAGCTGCCTCGGCCGTGTGGCATTACATCAAAACCCGACAACTGCTGGCGATTAACGGATATTAAACAGCCGAACGACCCCCATTCAAGACCCAAATCAGCGTGGGCAAGCGACACTGGGCTTTATCCTCCATCACCTGCTGACCATCGACGCCGGCTTTCAAATCTCTAGCCTATCGCCAGCAAGCGATACTTGAGTTTTATCTCCGTCTATTTCCAGCGATCGACGCGAGCTTAATTTCCCCCAATCGCCGGCAATGTCGTCGACACTTGACATCATCTTTATCACAGACCATCGCTGGCAATAGATGTTAAAATCTCTGACTATCCCGATCAATCGACACACACACACACACACACACACAAACACACCCATATATATATATATATATATATATATATATATATATATATATATATATATATATATATATATATATATATATATGATAGGCACGGCTTGAGGCAACAAATCTATTTATGTATCTTCTATAGCGTCTGTAACTGTACCAGTTCTTCCCGACCTAGCGCACACACACACAGACACACGAACACTTTCACCCCGGCATCATGCCTGAATTGACACAAGTCTATTAAAACGCTGATGAAAAATAGAAAATAACCAAAAAAAAAAAAAATTAGAATGATGCGACGCGCGTGCTGGGGCGGGACGCTGGCTACTGCACTTTCTTCATCCGAGCAGAAATGGTCGACCGGCGATCCACAGAGCCACATAAGGATCCTCGCCTTTACACGCGATGTTTCAGCTCCCTTTTGCCCCAATTTCTATACATATACATACATACATACATACAAACCTCTCGTGGCCTCTAATATCATGCTATACGTCGACTGTGTCACGGTAGACGGGGGAAGAATTCCTTATTTAACCTTGAAATGTATATATGTATATATATATATATATATATATATATATATATATATATATATATATATATATATATATATATATATTAATGACTACCTATTATTCAAACCTAACTGTATGAGCACAAGTTAATTCTACATAAAGTGTCGGAGAGATTCATGATAACAATGTAGGATATTGATGTAGAGAGTAATGATGAAGGGTTAGGCCTACAGATGAAAGAAAAACTAAAATGTAGACGTGAGCGGTGGCAGCCCAAGACGTTGTTGGTCACGTGACACACACACACACACACACACACCTTTCCCGCCCCAACATTGAGACGCCTACTTCCGTCTCCCAAGGTCCGTGAGCACTTGGAGGCCTCGCTCGCGAAGAATGGCCTCCTATTTACCTCTCTCTCAGAGACTTGATGTCGTGTGGAGAGGAGTGACGGGTGGATATCGTTGTCCGTCAGTCATACAACTCAAATGATAAAGACGGAGGAACTTCGTTGTAACCCGGGAGAGCGAATGATCCACACGAGTGCGTTATGTACTGTGATCGATTATTAGGAAGTAGTGTCCACAGCAGCCATTATCTTTTTTCCCACCGATTGATATTGGTCACGGCAATCGGCCCACAGTCAATCCAGCCGTTCATCCTTTCTCGGTGGACTGGTTCGATAAACTTGGGTACCTGGCTTAGGATATATATATATATATATATATATATATATATATATATATATATATATATATATATATATATATATATATATATATTCATCAGATAGCATCAGTCGCCTGTGCCGTCACAGTTACCATAAGGAAAAAAAAAAAATACAGATCCGGACAGATACTCATCCCATTCTCTGTTGCCTTGAACCCAGCCCCCCCCCCCCTTTCAGCCACAATGAAAATTTGCATACTGGTATTCCGTTATTTCAGCTTCATTTTGTCTTGACTGCCGGCCAGAAACGGAGGCGTTGGAAACGGAAATCCCGCACCTCAGTCAACCCCTCGTCTTGCCTGTTTCCGTCTGTGTGTGTGTGTGTGTGTGTGTGTGTGTGTGTAAGGTACACCATCAGACCAACAAGGACACACACATCTTGACCTACCATTCCCAACAGTGATGAACACCGACTCCTTTAAGACTCACAAACCCCATTCCCTAGCTCAGAACGCAATCCAAGAGGAATCACCCTAGAACCCATTAGATGAGTTACATAAACAAACATGAAAACATCATCAAAGCATGACGGAATGAGCCTCTGTTGCTCGTTCTCAGAGACTTACATCCCTCTCTGTTCTGAGCATGGCTGAGCTATCTGCCTCGTCATTCCGGTACATTTCTATGTGCAGAGAAGACTGCGTGTCGTGTGGGTGAACGGGAGAAGGAAAACCTAGTGAAATATACCACATAAAGGAATAATATATATATATATATATATATATATATATATATATATATATATATATATATATCATATAATATGTTTTGTCCGTCTCGGGAGGTCTAGCGGTGAGGGGAGAAATGCATAACATGATAAATACATAAATAAACAGATGAATATTTACAAGACTGCACGTCCACTCTGGCTTGGCTTGGCCGGCCCTAACCCCCCCTAACCAAACCACCACCAACCCGCAACCCACCTTCTTCTGAGGAAACGAGAAGAAAACAGCTTCCTGTGTTCAAGGTCCGAGTTTGTTATTGTGACGAAGGAGGAGGAGGAGGAGGGAGGGAGGGAGGAAGGCTGCTGGCCGGACGGGCGCTGCAAGGAAGAGAGGGGAGGGAGGAAGAAGCGGACCCTGAGAGAGAGAGAGAGAGAGAGAGAGAGAGAGAGAGAGAGAGAGAGAGAGAGAGAGAGAGACCGTAAAGTTCGGCGACAATAACATATAAAAAAAACGGAAAAGAAAGAATTGAAGGTTAAATTTACAGAAGGGCGTGGTTCATGAGGCAACATTTCTGCCATGAGAGTCATGGAAAATCTTATCATGTACTTATCATTTTGTGCTGCCGTTACACACACACACACACACACACACATACACACACACACACACACACACATATATATATATATATATATATATATATATATATATATATATATATATATATATATATATATATATTTTGCCCTCGTTTCAGCAATGTGCCAAATTGTTCAATGCAGTTTGGTGGCTCAACTCGTTTTAGGAGTGAGCGTGTCAAACTGTTCAGTGCAATTTTGTGGTTTATAATTTGAACAATAGGAAAGACAGCAGATCAGACAGACTGATATGTCGTTCATCGACGACCAAGATCATTATACACTTAAGCACGACGGTACGACCCTTGAGCACGACGGTGCGACCCTTGAGCACGACGGTATATGACCCTTGAGCACGACGGTGCGACCCTTGACCACGACGGTATATGACCCTTGAGCACGACGGTACGACACTTGAGCACGACGGCACGATCCTTGAGCACGACGGTACGACCCTTGAGCACGACGGTACGACCCTTGATCCCGACGGTAAGACAGAATAACCCCATGAGCACCGCAGTTGCTCTGTCTGAGGGACAGAGACAGGTATAGTGTATACCATCAGAACGGGAAAAAGTGAAGGAAAGGTAGAGCGACTGAAGCTGGTGGCGATGCATTTAGCTGACGACCAGAGAGACAGATGTATCAGTGGATGATAGACGGGAGGTTGTCGCACTCTTACGCACACATACACGAGTAGTTGATCGATAACGAATCTCAAAGAGTCTTGAGGTGGATAGATGATGGCTACGGTAACACAATTTCTATCCTTAATAAAAGAAGAGATAAAGAAGAAAAAAAAAATGGTGTATTTAAGACCATGTTTGAATTCACGTTGCTTCCGTCTACCAAGGTCCCGGCGATGTTGCCAACACGGGAGTCACGACATTGTGTGTGTGTGTGTGTGTGTGTGTGTGTGTGTGTGTGTGTGTGTGTGGGTGGGTGGGTGAAGGGCCGTTGTCAAGGTCTCGCGAAATCACGTGAATCTCCGAGATGTGGCGAGTGTGGTACACCAGGTTTGTGATAACTAGGCATCGCGATGCAAGTGTAAGGCAATGAACCGGGTTGTTGCATAACCTGCTGGTAGACTGGCAGTCTGAACCGGGTTGGTACATAACCTGATGGTAGACTGGCAGTCATCGCTGAGGAAGACGGGTCGACCAAACCAGAGGAAAAAAAAGACAGGAAAATGGACGAATGGTTTTGTTTGTACGCGAGGCGTGGGAGGTGACAGAGGCTATGAACTACTGAGTGTTCTCTGAGGCAGGTATCGCACACACACACACACATCTCAGGGATCTACCCTGTCCTTGACTCTAACATCTGTCTTGTAACACTTCGCTCTTCACCCATAACAGAACAGCACCAACCAGACGTAAGTACTAACTTACGTCACCGATTTCTACACAAGTCTTTTCCCCACTCCTCCACGACCCTCTCATACACTATCGCTATACTGAGCTCCAGCTTCGAACCCCAGGCTTACGGGGGGGAAACCAATGGGTTTCATTCATGTCAGTAACTGACACACCCTAACCATCTCTCACACTCACGCGACTATCTCAAACCATGTTTCCTCATTCAGCTCACTCTCACTCCACTACATATGGAACAAGAAAAACATAAACAAAATATCTTTCTTGAAGCCAACACACATATCTGCCCCTTTGATAAAATGGCTTAATAACTCTTAATAACAACTTTTCCTCCTCTTTTTTTTATCATATTCTCTCGTTTCCCCCATTCCATCTGACCGCAAGCCCAAATCCCCTTCCCACATACGAAAGAACCACGACATGGGCGATCCAGCCCAACTTTTCAAAGTTCCCCAACACATTCAACGGTGCAAATCGTGGTTAGGTTTACATATCTAACCCCGACAGGAAACCGCACCACAAATCCCCGTCACATCTAGTAACATAAACATGACAGACGGAAGCCATGACAACCCCCCCTTGATACCAGAGCCTCATCTCCTTCCCCATCACTGTGGGATGTATACCAGAGCCTCATCTCCTTCCCCATCACTGTGGGATGTATACCAGAGCCTCATCTCCTTCCCCATCACTGTGGGATGTATACCAGAGCCTCATCTCCTTCCCCATCACTGTGGGATGTATACCAGAGCCTCATCTCCTTCCCCACCTCTGTGGGATGTATACCAGAGCCTCATCCCCTTCCCTCACCACTGTGGGATGTGCATCTCCTTCCCTACCACTGTGGGATGTGCATCTCCTTCCCCACCACTGTGGGATGTGCATCTCCTCTCGCTACAGCCCTTCCCCATGATGGGATCCAATCTAAAACATTATCCCTTTGTAAATGACCGGGAGGCCTTCGCTGATTCCAGCCTACCCTCCCCTTCGCATCCAGTGGTTATAAAACCCCTTCCTCTTTCTCTCTACTACACTTCTCCACAATCAGTGTACACTGATGGGCCTCTATCCTTCACGCCAGAGACAATCAGTAGCTAATTACCTTACTCATTATTACTCCAGACAGACAATACATATTCAACATTTTTCTACTCGTCATTATGTATCTACACCTGAAGAAAACAAACCCTTTCCCGTTTTCCTAGTCTTTATAGCAAAACTTGCAGTATTTCTTTTTTACCTAGTCACCTACATAGTATCAACTAGCTATCAAATAGTAACTTTAATTTCACTAGCTATCAATTAGTAACTTTAATTTCAAGAAAATACAAGACAAGCACAACAGATCTGTTATCACAACACACATGACATACACACCCATCAATTACTCTATTGTCATCATCATTACTTTTTATCATTGTCATTATTCTCATTATCAGTAATGTTATTCTACAATCAAACACTATCTGATAAAGGGTTGTGTCAGACAAACACTAATATACCGGTAATTTCGTTCAATAACAACCAAGGAAACCTGACAACCTCGTTCAATAGCGCAGTAAACCTAACGACCTCGTTCAATAGCGCAGTAAACCTAACAACCTCGTTCAATAGCGCAGTAAACCTAACAACCTGGTTTAACAGCTGGGTAAACCTTCCTATTTTCTAAGTTGTGTCAAAAATCAGGTCTTGGGTAGCCTCCTGTACGCAACCTCGCCCAGGTCAAGGTCATAGCCTTAGATTAGATAAACCGAGATTATCTATTTCATTCAGATACTACAGCCCGAGACGCAGATAGTCTTACAATAACATTCCAAGGTCACAGATAAAGATCACGTATGACTGCTTTTGGCCTCCAAATGTTACAGTCTATCTATCTATCTATCTGACGGCTGCTTCCATCGGGACTTCCCTCCCTCCAGGGGGTGGCCGCGGTGGCAGACATGGGTCTCCAGGAGTAGTGAACTCCATTGCCGCCTCTTAGCCTGTAGCGCCTCACCCTTAACAGGCCACAGGCAGAGTGCATCTCAAGTGCTTGCAGAGGCTCCTACCTAATGTTTCGACCGACTACTTCTACCTAACGTGTCTACCTAATGTTCCTACAAACTACATCTACCTAATGTTTCTACCGACTACTTCTACCTAATGTGTCTACCTAATGTTTCTACAAACTACTTCTACCTAATGTGTCTATCTAATGTTCCTACAAACTACTTCTACCTAATGTGTCTACCTAATGTTCTAACCCACTACTTCTTACTAATGCTCCCACCCAACGTCCACTATCTACTACATCTACCTAAGGCTCCTGCCTAATGTTCCTATCTACTACCACTATCTACCTACTGCTCCTACCAATTCACCAAAAGGTAGGGCTACAGCCCAGTGCTCACCCAAGTAATATACAAGAATTGCGAAGAATGAGTTGTGTGAGTTAGATGTTGTCAAGTGTTGTGTGTGACAGGGAGAGATTGCATGTCTGTTTGTTGACACAATACAATCGTTCAGATAATCAAATTTGATATTTTTTTTTTCATACCACAATTACTCCGCAGCAAATCACAGAATAATAGTTAAAAGATAAACAGTAAAGTTTTAGAATGGTTACTATCATCTCCTTATTCTATCTCTAACTCTATTATCAGTTCTACTCACTGTGAGTGTTCACGGCAACAGTGTTTTGAACATCAATATTCCGACCCTATCGTCATGGTACCGAAATTGCTCACAACAAGTTACAATCAGTTTGTAACTCAGCACGCAACAATCAGCATTACCAATTCACAAAAAATTCGTCCATCACAGCAATGTCGCGTTCAACATGTGTTATGGTGAACTCTCAGTTGTACGTTCAGTCTGGTAATGCTGCCATCTAAAGTGTCAGGTTCGACATTCAATGACGAAGGAGAGATATGCTGACTTAAAGAAATGTTTGCTGACTTAGGGAAAGATATGCTGACTTAAGGAAAGTATGCTGACTTAAGGATAGATATGCTGACTTAGAGAAAAGTATATCTTCGGGTGCATGCATTAATGTGTCCATAACTATAACAAGTTCAATGCAACGAAAACCACAACAGGATACAATTTACGTTGCTACCACTACTTTATTGCCACTCAATACACCATGCACTACCACATTAAAGCGGCACATCCAACACCTTCAACCATTACGCCATCATATATTCGGTCTACCAACAGCAATAAAATGCTGCTTCCTACAGTTTCTGTGCAGAGAACCAGCCATATGAGGATTGACCGTTATAACAACATTCTTTCTCTACTTATCAAAGGTCTTCTTTTGAAGTTAGCCAAATCACATAATCTTATTCCCAGTTGCTAGGATGAAGGCAGAGCAACCCCCATGTATTATGATGCTCTCACTCGCCGGTCTTCAAAACTCTGGCCTTGTCTAAAAACTCAGTGTAGCAGCAACAGAGAGAGGGGGAGAAAATGCATGGGTTATTCCCATTTATGAGATAAGCTTCACCACTGTGCCATAAAACGTCTGAGGAAAAATATTACACATTATACAATCTTTTAAAGTATTCATAATATAATGAAACTCTCTCTCTCTCTCTCTCTCTCTCTCTCTCTCTCTCTCTATATATATATATATATATATATATATATATATATATATATGAAAATGAACCAATTGAATATCACTTGTCATTCACCATTGGAGTTTTCAATTTCCTTTATCAATGATCATCAAACATTTTGTAGCATCCTTAGTTCTATCAGGGGGACACAGACATCTCACTAAGATTAGATTCTCTCAGTGTGATTACCTGAACCGTCTGTTATCCATCACAGACAGTGGTCGTCTGCTTCTTATCTAATCCTGAGATAAGAATGTCTATCGTGAAGAATGTCGGTCCAACCCTACCGCCCGGTGAACACTGTCTGCCTCAAGGCTGACTACTGGGACCACCACTGTCCCTAGTATCCTATACCGTGTGGAAGGCTCCATACTAGGAACTTTACTATCCTAGTATTCTACTTCGTGCCCCTCAAGGCTCTAAACTATGACTAGTACTGTCCCTAGTATTCTATACGGCACTCCACATAGCTCCATACTAGGACTAGCACTGCCCCTAGTATCCTGAAAAGCGTCCCTCAATGCCACATCTGCTAGGACCTCTCAAGTTCCCGATGATGCAGAACCATCATTTACCAACTACATCAACAATGCGATCACCGTTTCCGAGAGAACGTTATGAAGAGATGGGGACCCCTGGCAATATAGATAACTAATTAGTGTAATAAAACTAACATCAAAATCCTATATGAATATAAGGGAGGACAGCTCATTAGCAAATCATTCCAACACGCTACGTCACAAAGCTCATCTCGAATACGTGCCCCGTATGTGTTACAACGTATTATCCAAAACACACACTTGTCATACCCGTGTAATCACCACACCCACATCATGACTAGTCACACACTTGTGGAGGGATGAGAGTGTCATTAGGACGCTCATTAGTAATGCTACAGAGATGTATGAATCAATGCTCTAACCACCCTAGGGTAGTGTGATGGCCTGAGCTTTAACATGACCCTCTGAAGGTTAAGGCCGTCATAATTCAAGGTCGTACCGCAGTGATCAAGGTGTTTAAGATAACATATCTTTAGCAATATTCATCACTAGCATTTTACGTTCACCTCTTGTGACAAGTTATATGATATCTTTTTCTATATCTTTCGTAAACTTGCATCTTAATTGTCTGGCGTTTGATAAGATTACATCTCATTAATTATATCAACAATCTAACATCCATCAGTTATGAATATATATATATATATATATATATATATATATATATATATATATATATATATATATATATATATATATATATATATATATAATTATAGATAAGCGATACATCAGTCAATACAACAAGTATCATACATTAATTTACATAACCAAAAGCATGATACCTTTACTAGTAGTATAATTAGAGGTAAAGTTCACTTATTAATACAATCAGTGGCATAATACATCCTAAAATACAACCAAGAACATAATACAACCGTCAATACAACAGGGGCATGGTTCTCTTACCACCCACCCACACACACACACAACGGTAGCGCAAAGCTCTTACCACACACACACACACACACACACACACACACACACACAGAGTTCTACCACCAGTACCAGTACACTGTACCCAGTCCTGCCATCACCAGCTACACTACCAGTATACCCAGTCCTGCCAGTCCACACAGCACACCTACAACCAGTCATCATAAATAGCAAACCAAACCCGGTACTGACAACACTTGGCGTACTATGAATAATGAAAATAGTTCAGCCATCAACAGCACAACAAACCCATTACTCCCACAACCAGTGACAAACCATTACTTACAACTATCATTTCAACTACTACTACAGCTACTACTACTACCTACACTACCATTACTACCACTACTACTACGACAGCAAATACTACCACTACTACGACCACTAATGATACATTAGCTCATGATACTAGTAATACAACTACAACTTCATAACAACAACTACAACCCCTACAACGCACCAGCGTCTACTACAACACAGGAAATGATGACGAGTCTCCATTATCAGGAGAACCGGAAGTTCCTTCACGGCGACCACACTCTAACAACAACAACAACAACAACAACAGCTTCATCATCCTCATGTTTCGCCAGTAACATATTCAAAGTCACGCTATAAGGCAAATCTTTTTTTTGTGTGTGTGAGACATTGTCTCTATAAACTCTTTTTCCTCCCACGGTGAGTCACCATCAAACGCTTGAGGCCTCGTGCAGCAGCCACGGCTCACCATCAACGCAACCCAGTCACCATCAGACACCATACGGTCGCCCCTGGTACGACAAGCAGGCAAGTCTGATTCACCTTCAACACCACATCCCTCACCATCAACGCTGTAACTCAAGCTATCAACCATCATCATCCACCCTCACCATCACAGCTACAGGATACTCCAGTGTGTGTGTGTATATATATATATATATATATATATATATATATATATATATATATATATATATATACACACACACACACACCAAGATCACCACGGCGCTCTATCACAGGGGCGTCGCGTTATCAACCTTTCTTATCAATGCGACCTAACCTAACCTAACCAAACCTAACCTAACCTAACCTAACCTGACCTAACCTAACCTAACCTAACTTAACCTAACCTAACCTAACCTAACCTAACCTAACCTAACTTAACCTAACCTAACCAACTAACCTAACCTAACCTGACCTACCTAACTTAACTAACTAACCTAACCTAACCTAACCTATCTAACCTAACTTAACCTAACCTAACCTAACTTAACCTAACCTAACCCAACCTAACCTAACCTAACCTCAACTTAACTAACCTAACCTATCTGTACCTAACTACCTAACCTAAACTATAACTAACTAACTTAATTAACTAACCTAACCTAACAACAACAACCATACCTACCAACCTAACTACCCACACCTGCTTAACCTACTTAACAACAACCTAACCTAACCTAACCTAACCTAACCTAAACCTAACCCAACCTAAACCTAACCTAACCTAACCTAACCTAACCTAACCTAACCTGACCTAACCTAACCTAACCTAACCTAACCTAACCTAACCTAACCTAACCTAACCTAACCTAACCTAACCTAACCTAACCTAACCTAACCTAACCTAACCTAACCTAACCTAACCTAACCTAACCTAACCTAACCTAACCTAACCTAACCTAACCTAACTTAACCTAACCTAACCTAACCTAACCTAACCTCTCACCAGTACAGTATGACCATCACCGGACGGCGCCTCCTCCTCCTTACTCATCCTGTTCTCTTCTCTCTTCTTCCTCCTCCTCCTCCATCCACCCCTCTTCCTCTCCTCCCTCCTGTGTTCCTCCGCCCCGTCCCCGCGCACGCCACCCTGGCGTTCCCTCCGATGAGGGGACAGGAACTCCTTCAAGGTCTTCCTCAAGGATCTTGCCGAACGCCTGTTATTACGTCATTGTGGACCGAAGAACGAATGTGTGCGTGTGTCCGTCTAGGTATACATGTGTGTGTGTGTGTGTGTGTGTGTCACTGTCTCTTTATGTACACATGTACGTGTGTGTGATTTCCTTTGTACACAGAAGACCCTCTGGGCTGCATGTTCGTGGACATGCCGTCTCCCTGCGTTCACCACACCTTCACCAAATCCTTCCCCCCACGTCCCCACCAGCCTTAATAAAACTCCTCGGCCCAGGACATGCTGCCTCACGAGCCCAGGCCTGACAATCCCCTGGCTTAAACTTCCTGTTGTGTGTTCTCCTGTCATGAAGCGCTGGTGATAAATAACTCACCAACGTTAGCATTAATCTCTTCCGCGCCCGCCCGCCCACCTCCTCTCTACCTTGGAGACCCAAGCTGGTTATCATAGAAGACCAAGTACTACCGCAGTGGGCCGGGTGTCGTGTTTATATGTACCCCGAACCATTCCACTATTCATGCGCACGAGTGCACACATCTGACATTGACACTGTCTCTCCTCACAATCCACCACCCCTGAGTGACCTTTCTGTAAGTGAGGTCGTCATCAATTTCATCCCCCCCCCAACCCCCCTTCCTCCCAAGGTCATTTTTCACAGCCAGTCTTGCAGCGTGTTCCTCTCTCGGCGTTCCTAACCTAGCCCTTACCCTTTCTCCCACGGCGTTTGGACTCCCATTCGACCACGGCTTGATTTCCTCCTGTCTGCTCGTCTGCGAGGGTCAGAAATAGTGGTGACCCCAGTAACGTGTGGGGCTCTGAAGGAACCCACTTGTTATCCTCGCCCAGCCTCGAACCGTTCCCTCCCCCCAACAAATGTTCTTTGCCCCCACCCGTCTCTCACTCATTTAGATAGTGTGTGTGTGTGTGTGTGTGTGTGTGTGTGTGTGTGTGTGTGTGTGTGTGTGTGCACATCTGAAGAAGCTTGTGCAACTTTGCGTTCACGTCTACAGCTGAGGAAGAGGGAGGAAGGGGAAGCCGAGCAGCTGCGGCAGCTAAGGAGCCGAGGAAGAAGCCAAACACACACACACACACTTGTCATGAGTCAGGGACGGTGGGGAGAGCGTGAGTGAGTGTATGATGATTAATCACCATGTGTGTGTGTGTGTATGCTACATAACCCCGCACGACTACCAACACTCGCCTGAGCCTGTGATGTCTGCGGGTATCAAGTCGGAAGTTCCGGTGCGATAAAAGACTTAACAAGACCTGCAATTTTGTAATGCCTCACCCTTGAACAGCTGTCTGTCCAGATTGGAGGGCCACCTTTGTAGTTTCGGGGTAGCGGCACTCATGTGTGAATAGTTTTTGCTATCACTGAAACATCTGGGCCAAGGGCATTTCACCTCAGTATATAATATAATATAATATATATATATATATATATATATATATATATATATATATATATATATATATATATATATATATATGTCACTTCCTTAAGAGCTAGGTAATGTTAAGTAGTCTTAACCAATCTTTTAATATCAAGTCTCTGAATAGATATATATATATATATATATATATATATATATATATATATATATATATATATATACCTTCAACCCCATCCTCATTTCTCCCAGCCATTCCTTGAATACGAACCGAGTGTAAACAGATGTTAGACAGCAAATGTTTGAGTGTCGTTGGCTTCCCAAAATGATTTATACATCTGGTCCGGGAAGACAGAGAGAGAGAAAGATCCCACAGACTTTCAGTGTCTGACCCTACCTAACTCACCGACTGTTGTGTGGGGAGGTGGTGGAGCCCGTGAATCAGTGACGGTAAACGAGTCAAAACCAAAATTAACCCGTATGAAATTCGCGTCTTGCCTCATCAACAAGATGAACCCTCCGACGTAACACCCAGTCGGATCTGCAACGCTTGCTTGAGGAACATCTGGGTGTGTGTGTGTGTGTGTGTGTGTGAACGAACATCCTAAATTACGAGTAGGACCATATATGCAGTGGGAGCGTGTGTATGGCCTGATAACTACCTTAAGAAAACGCATTCATTATTTTCTTCAATTATTGGTTATATCGCAGACAATGACGGCCTTAACGAGACTCAGGTGGTCGAGGGGCCAAAGCACCTTAAAACCAACCAACCAGCATCGTGTATTCTCCAGTGGTCTGCTATACGATGCACTGCACGGGTCCACCTCACTGTTCTGACTACAGTGATGTTCTTAAACAGACATTCTTAGCTGCTAAGATCTCTGGCCGTGAGGAATACGCAGGACACAAAATGTTATGGAAATGAGAAAAATACGATCTAAAACTGGATGATTTCGTAGTCCAACTTCTTTAGCACCACCACAGCACGACCCTAGAGCACGACGGTACGACCCTTCGCTACGAACAGTCTGGATTCTGATCCGATCCCTTCCAGGCGAAATCAAAAGGTCGTACAGGTCAGTGTACAGGAGTCGCATCGTCATACTCGAGTCGTACTTACTTAATGGTCGTGCTGTACCGTCGTCCTTGTACAATTGTACCGTCGTGCTCGAGGCTCGTACCGTCCGCTCAGGGGCCACCGTGTCCTGGATGTTCAAAGTTGGAAACATAACAACCCTCGCCAATTATCCGATTCGTTTTACCGTCCCATTGAACAGGGTCGTTAAGACGTCGCTAACAATGGACGTCACGCTATTGGCTTTCATCATCATTCCCAGTCGCCAGAGAGACAGACAACTAACGAGTGACCCCTGGCGAGAGGCGTCAGTTCTGCTACACCAACATCCATCCATCCATCTCCGTATGTATCTAACTCTTTATTTAGTTTCAAGCCGTTGCAGTTGAGGTTCGCCTTGAAGAATTAATTCTAATACCACGCTGATATCTATTCATATATCCTTCTTCCATTTAAGCGCCCCTTGCTGGAGTACCTCCCTCACTCTGAGTCCTTCAAGGGGAGTGTAAATTCATCTTTGGCCTATCTTCGCGGGATAGTAAGTTAGCTATATCAGTGTTCTAGCATATACTGTCTATATGGGCACTATAATCATCCTATATAATCAGATGGCCAAACCTGAGGAGCGTAATATAGGCGAGGCCACAATGAAAGCAAGACTGAATTATATCATGACGTCCACAGACCTAGTGTTGACACTGCTGGGCATAAATGTAAATACCCTATCTT
Organism: Panulirus ornatus; assembly: GCF_036320965.1. Taxonomy (NCBI): domain Eukaryota; kingdom Metazoa; phylum Arthropoda; class Malacostraca; order Decapoda; family Palinuridae; genus Panulirus; species Panulirus ornatus. The sequence goes on along the minus strand of NC_092250.1, from coordinate 2,242,620 downwards.
CTCTACTCCACACACTGGTACCAGAGACGCTGGTGGCCCTTACGATCGTTAAACTCCCTCCCTGCATCGTACTAATGACAATCTGGTAACCACATATAATTACCTTACCTTTGTCCGAAATCTCCTATACTAATCTCAATCACTCGTAACTTCCTCGCATAACTGATGCATCCTCTCTCTCTCTCTCTCTCTCTCTCTCTCTCTCTCTCTCTCTCTCTCTCTCTCTCTCTCTCTCTCCATCTATCTATATATCTAGCTATCTTACCCTAACTTTATCATCCCACACATACCAACGGCAGACTACATATCAGACTACATGTTCACACTGACGCGATATGTAGTACGACTTTGCACGTCGGTTTTCATGCCTTCCCCTGAATTCATCCTCCGTCCAATATTGGTGTGTCAGGCTTCACTACCGTTCGGCTTATCTCAGTATGGAAGAGTGTCATGACCGAGTGTCATACATGACACGAGGTCTGAGTATGACCACGGTCACCCTATAGTGCACCCTATTCAAACCATCAACCACCTGTTATAACACGAAGTGTGTCATGATCTATTTGTCCTGTAGAGTGTGTGTGTGTGTGTGTGTGTGTGTGTGTGTGTGTGTGTGTGTGTGTGTGAGCAACCTCGTCTGGGAGTGAAAACTACAAATCTCGTTTTCTTTCGTGTGAACCGATCTCATTTCTCTCTTTTTTTTTCTTAACCTTTACGTCTATCACGTCCGAAACTCGTACTACCTGGCAACGGACCAGGGGAAAAAAAATCGGGTCGAACCCGGAATCGAGATCGCTGATGATGATGATGATCCAAACCGTAAAACAGATCCGGAAATGCGGAAACACGGAATCCGGAAACACCGGCCACAGTGACTGTACATCACCTGACCCCAAGACCCTGCCAGCGTTAAAAGCTCCCACCACCACCACCACCGCGGAAGCATTTAAAAAAAGCATATAACCTGGACCGGAAATGAACTACCATAGTGATATATGGGTTAGTCAAATGAACCCGGAACCAATGTGTGTGTGTGTGTGTGTGTGTGTGTGTGTGTGTTGATGAGTCATCTGTGGCAGCAGCGCTACACCAGCGCTGCGCACTTGGTGTCGGCCAGCCAGCGCGCTGCTCATTTCGCGTTGTATGTTTGTCTGTTTAACTCTCGCGCGCGCTGAGTGAAGCTTCCGTGTCAGAGCGCAGCACTGGGTCAGTGGGTCAGTCTGTATATCTGTCTCTCGTGTATATATCGTCCTCCCATACGCTAGCATCCAAAAACGCGCTCTGCGTATAATTCATGAGTGCATGCGTCCGCGCGCCTCCAGGATGCTTTACGCCGCTGTACGCTCTGTCCAGTCGTCTAGCATGTAATGTAAACGGGCGAACGATCGTTCGAGTCCCGTAAATGTAAACTATAGTGGATTAATTTACGACAAACTGCATCTTATACTTCATGTTAGTACCAGTTCTTTGTACCGTGCATTGAGGGAGCTGTTGTGCGATCTCTTAATTTCACGTATGCTGTCTGCATTAACTATGTACTCATCAATCTGTGTTCCATACATGTATGTAAATAATTGTATACTGATAACTACTCTACCGGCAGTTACGTGTAAGAGCAATTGAATTCCAACACTATCAAATTTACGCAATTTGCTAGGCTCCATTTTCTTCACGTAACAACATACATGTACTGGCAATAAACCAGGTCAGTGCGTGACGACTATGCTGACATAACCACCCATTCATCACACGGACCATCCCAAACACCTGAACATCGGGACGTGTCCTAGTCCTGTACGACCTGTTTTACATACTAACCTGACCTGACCTGACCCCGTGGCGAACTACGAGGCGCCTGCCTCTCTGATTTCCGTGAGGGCTTCGTGACCTGACCCCCCCTGCGTGTGACCTTTCCACACTAGTCCCTATGTTGACCTCATCAATCATGACTCAACGAAACTTAAAACAAGATATGGTGATTTTTTTTTTCTCTCTCTCTCTCCCTCCTATACCACACAAAAAACGAGATATGGTGGTAAGACCTCTCTCTCTCTCTCTCTCTCTCTCTCTCATACCACACACACAAAAACCAGATCTGTGACCATGACTTCGTGAGATAAGCTCGTCTCGTCTCATGGCCTTCCTTAAAGTCATCTCCCGGCCGGCGCAACCTCACGATTCAACCGTGTATGTAGATAGCTTTGTGAAGGTCAGCTGCCGCTGCTGCTTCTTTAAAGGGATCTAATTAAGCCCGTCAACTACCGGGTTCATTAGCGTCATTCTGGAACCACCAGTTCTGAAGTAGAGAAAATTCCTCTTCCGGTGTTCAAGATAGACACGGCGGTTCGTTTAAGACCACGCACACGTCCCCCACCACATGCGTAATGGCCCTTGACTTCGTCAAATGACCCGCCTTATTTGCAGCCTCGCCGCCCTCCCGTGACCTAACCTTGTTACCAACCGCCTCTGTGGTGATTGCACTTCCACTTCCGCCAGACGCCCAGGAATGAACCGACTTCCGCAAGCTGGACAACCCCAAGTCTGATTTCCATTTCCTGCGCTGCATCGTCGCTCGCTCGCGCCCGGAGGGGTGGTGCTGGTGGCAGGGAGTGGGGGGGGGGGGGACTCATCCTCGTGGTGATGTCACCACGGTGACGTCATCGTCGTGACGTCACGGACATTTCCGATTTGCGAGCGCGGGCGAAAGCTGGGAGCCGCGCGCTGGCGACACCACACGGAGGTGGGTTGGGTAACAGGGATAGATCCTTCGCATTCTTGACGCCCCGCTGTCAAACCCTGCTTTTAGTCCCTTGGATACGATGAGTTAACGTCACAAGCACGATGGCGAGGTGGTGGGTGGGTTGGCAATGTCTCCGAGCACCACCCCTCAGCCTCCTTGAGTCAGTTTACCTCAACCCGGATGTGACACACAGGTGGGTGTCAACGCACATACCACACATGAAAGGCGAGTGAGAGAAACCAGACAGAAAGACCTGATCCACTGCGAACATTTCCGAAGAAGAAGAACAACAAAAAATGGCGAGGGAGACGATGATGGAGACAGACGGATGATATAAAGCAGGATGGGAATGAGGGAGATGAGAGGACACACCAAGGGTGATGGAGAAGGGAATAAAGTGAGAAGGAGAGCGAGAAAGATGGGAAACAGAAAAAAAACATAACGAGAAGGAAAATGACGCAAATTCTGTGAATTTCAAACGTAAGAACGCAGGTTCTATCATTCTTCAAAATCTCTTCACTCACAATTCTGTATTCTGCATTCACACAACACACATCTATTACACGGATTACAAGAGCTGAACTACGCCAAGTAACTTGTACAAAAAGTGGTTAAATTACACCATTTATAAGATCGTATAAACATTTACAACGTCAGTACATTAACAGTACATAGAACAGGTTCAAAATATAGAAACGAAAGACATGTAATACAACAGAGTAGCCAAACATCATAGCAAAGTGACCTTAAATAATACAAACTGTCATCAAAACAATTTGGTTGACCCCGGATGACAAGCTTTTCAATAAACTAACTCAGTGCAGCTAACTACCATTACTCTTATTACTAACTACCATCACTTTTACTACTAACTACCATCACTTTTACATTAACTACCATCACTTTTACTACTAACTACCATCACTTTTACCACTAACTACCATCACTTTTATCGCTAACTACCATCACTTTTATTGTATCCTTATATTCACATGACAGCAAAATGTTGGACACGACACGGACATTATGTCCAAACTACCAATTAATGTTGCTAACAACTGACTTCCATGGAACGGGGCTTTGTTGGCTACCCCAACAGAGGAATACTTCTGACGTGTATTGTGAACTTGTCTTACTAATGGCAAATTCTTCACTGTCATTCTAAGTCGCCACTAGAATTATTTCAAATAGTTTTGTCTTGAAGTGTCTACACGCTCAATTCTACCATGATCATGAAGTATTAGATAAGAGGGTGATTTGGCCCTTAGTAAATCGTTAACCATCATAATCACACTCAGAATGGAGTAAAACACTAAACCTGTCAACACTTACCTCGTCTTAGACTGATACTGACTTAAAACAGCGTATCATCTTTTGGACATAAAACAGAGAATCAGTTTCCTTCTTATGCATCATCATCATAAACAAGAATGACAAAAAAAAAAGAGAACGTCCAAAATAAGTCTGACACATAACACAGAATAACTCCAACATAGCGAAACCACCGTCAATGTAAACATTTGAAAATATATATATATATAACCGCCACAGAAAATCAACACTGCTCTTACCTTATATCCAGCAAACTCATTTTCTATATCTTGAAATGAATATATATATATATATATATATATATATATATATATATATATATATATATATATATATAGTATGATTCTTAGAATGTACCTCATCCAATTTTCAAAACAACGGTTTTGTATGTGCGCGAGGGATAGGCGTGTCGTTTACAAGCTCGTCTTGTTTGATTATAATTATCATACAGAATAACTCAGCCGTGTCGAGATGACATGTCTGTACAAATTACTGTACATGAACGTGTCGCTGGTATATTTATGTATCTATTTGGATTTCATGGTTGGTGAGTGTGTTTATGCAAGCCTGTATCATTAAACACATCATATTGCTAACTAATAAGCATCAAATGCCACTGGATTACAACAAAAATAATGAAATTAAACGTTTTACGTTTTTAAAAGCTCGTATATCAACAATGCATTCACTGGAACGCTGTATAAAAAATTAAGGGTAATCATATATATACATATGAATAAATGAACATTCATAATATACGCTTTGAAAGGAACCCATGAACTAGTAATTTCTGCTTCAATTCCTCCTAAATAAATCAATAAATAAGATGCGTTTTAAGGAAAAACAACGAGACTTTTTTTAAACCATTTCGTCGTCGCTCCCCCCCCCCCCCCCCCCCGCGCATCAAGGTTCCCACTGACTTCAGTTTCCGGCGAGTGGCGGCGGAACTGCCAGAGGGAGCGTCGTTGTTTGCCACACACACACTGAATCACCACTTCCTCGACTCCTTCTAACAGGAACCTCCTCCCCTCACAACCGTTTCGTGATGCAACCCTCTCTCTCTCTCTCTCACCCATTCCGTGAAGTGGACCCCTCCCACCCCTCACCCCCTACATAAAGCTGACCGACAGAGACTTGCTTATGGAGATGTGAATAATGAGTTATCACTCGGCGTTGGGTAAGAAAAATGGGGGAAGATGACTAAGCGGTGAGGGGGGAGGGGGACTTAATCCCCCCCCCCGGGACGTCCGTGTTGGGATGTGAGGAGCGAACACACATGAAGCGTCGCTTGCCCAACTTTTTTCGATATATTTCGACACTCCAACGATGATTTGCCCAGCGCGTACGAGGAAAATAACGCGATGGTATAGCGAGGTATATCGCACGCTAGTTACTCACGCCGACATGAGCGTCCGTATCGTTAAGACGATAAGAACTACAAGCATATAAAGTACCCGATTCATGGCCCACAACTACCCTAGCTGTCCAATCGCTTTCACTGGGAAGTGCGAAATGACAAACGGTTTCCGTGAGGGTGGAGATGAGAGCAGGCAGGAGGGAGCAGCAACATTAAGGCTAACCTAGATGGTCTGCTACGAGCAGGAATTGAGGATATAGACGCAACATTTCCCCCCTCCTCCCTTCAGGTCAATTATCGTCGTTAACAGAGAAAAACCTTACCTAAAGCTCCGGTTCGAACTCTTATCCATGGGAGGTTGTTCAAGTTTATCCACGCACTAATAACACAACACAACACAACACCGTCTACATATACGTGGAAGCCGACGCAAACTGACCAAAACATTTCGCTGTCCGACCCTCGAACGGGAGGTCAACACTCCACCAATACTGAAACGATCTTTTTTTTATATATAAATATAGATATATATAAATAAAGACCATTGAAATTCAAAAGAATTCACACTACACTGGCATAGAAAAATCAAACTTTTTCGAAAACATGGCAGTTTTACATAAATATTAAGAATTTATGCATCTAACCACCCAATCAGCAAACTGCCCCAAAACTACAAACGAGTCTCACATAGTTGTAAGAGTGACGCACGTATCCACATAAACGTTATAACGCCTACTGGTGAGTTACGATAATGCCAAACTGGTAGAGAAAATGACGGAAAACTAATATACGTCTTACATATTAACCTAATCAGGCGCAGGAAAGTAATAAAGTACAAGTGATCGTTGCCAGTTGCCCTGTCTGCTTAACTTGGGCTAGGATGATAAAACACACACACACACACACACACACACACATTTACATTGTGCCTCCCTCTTATACCAAGTCAGGCAGCATTTACCCGACTAATCTTTCATCCAACCTGAGATAATCATCGTTCTATATCTACTACTTATAGGAAAGTGCTACAAGAGACGAGTCAGTCAGCCTTAATTCCAAGATTAAATAAATAACTGTACGACATATTTTATGTTAAGCTTGGTTTGTCATTTCTATTACCTGAAAAAAGAAATTAAAATCATGAGATACGTACAGAGAAGAGATAAATCCTTACAAAGTGATTCATTATAAATGCACGAAGGCTATAATGGTACAAGAAAAATACTCTTAAAAATAAACGTTCGTAAATGCATGACAGAAATGATTGAAACGTGGCGTTTGAAAAGTAAAAATGTATACATGGAAGGAAACTAAAGTTATAAACACATACAATCACGTACTGGGATGAAAAACACAATTGTTATAAAACTAAGATGACTGAAATTCACTCTTATTAATAAATAAATGATAAAGTTATTGAAACAATGCAGACTGATTTCTTTTTTATATTATAGAGATGTCTTACATCATACGGAAAATACGATGAAAATGAGGCTTCAAATTATGAAGACATAACGAAACTAGCAATGTAGTTGAATACGATGGAACAAAATAATGAACACGAGGGAAGGGAAACAGAAGTACATGAAAACAGAGGAATAGAGGACAACAGACAAGGAGAAATGACGGGGAGCGAAGGACGATTTACTGCAGGAGGTGGAAGAAGCAAGTGATGAGTTTACAAGCAGCTTCATCAGTAAGTAATGATCAACTGATCATCCTAGTGAACTTCTAGGTGTTGAACAAAGACGAGATTAGAGTAGACATTAACACTTGATTGTATATAACAACTGCATGAAAAAAAAAAAAAAAGAAAAGTTACGGGCGTTGGTGGAAATAGCATGAAAAAGGTTCCAGAATTTTCCATCCACTGCAGCAGCGAAGGCATCATCACTACCACGCCAAGGGGAAGAAAAAAGAACTGTACGTGCAGTCTGCCGTGGGAGTAGGGTTGATGGCTGCATGACCCGGCCACTGGGTAAACCAGAAGATGTAATGACCGGAAGTGATTGTACGCCATGTTCACAGTCGCACTCCGCTGCCAGACGTCGCCACTCGCTGCCACTCTCTACGTCGTTATTTTTTTTTTCACTCCCCCTCTCTTTAAATTCCCCTCCGAGCACTGTATAAATCTTTTAAAAGTATGATTCTGAGTTAATGATTACTGATGGAAAGCTACAACTCTGTAAAGTGGATTAAAAGGAGAAAAAGTGGAAGATACCGAACGCTGGCCTCCTGCTAGGAGACAGTGTCCGTTATTGTACTATCAAGGCCGCTCAAATGATGGAGGGGGAGGGACGTACTATGAGAGGAGTGGCAGGGGTTGTTGTAAGGGGGAAGGTGAAGAGTGAATCAGGAAGCTGGTCAACCCGCTACTCTTTTTTTTTTAAATTCAGTTTTTATGGTACGCGAGGATCTCATTGTGCGACTTGTTGAATACAAATGGAGATGTTTTTTATGCCGTGTCTGTAATCATGCGTGGTAGAGGCTGAAAGGGTTAAAGATACGGCGCTGTGGCGCATTTTTCAGAGATTACATAGAGATGTAGTCTGTATTTAAGAAACGTATGAGAATTGGAGGATAGTAATATGGCGTATATTCCTCTCTACGGTGATACATTTGGTGACTGGGTTAGTATTTCCTCTTGAGAAAGCTGCTTTGGGTTTGGTCATCTCGTGTGGTAGAAGCAAGGCGTGGCGGGGGTAGAAGCCGTGTTGGGATATAGCCTCTCTGTATGTGTGGGTTCAGACGGTATGTGTGGGTGAACACAACGGGCGTGTGGCTGTATATGTGTACAGTTGTATTTGCTATATGTATACATGTCATTTTGTGTATGAAGTCGCTGTGTACAAGTGTTTACTATAGTGTGTTACTAGGAGAGTGTTTTACATTTGTGTTGTCCCGTCTCTTAACCTTGTATAACATACACACACACACACACAGTCCCACCAGCCTAAGCCAGGTGCTCATTTACTGACCCGCCTCGAGGGGAGGATGAACATCTGAGTTGGCAGTGGGCCAACTGCCACGCCCAGAATTCGAACCCATGCGGGCCTGAAACCGTTGGGGCCCGTGTTGACTCATGGTCATTAACGCTAGCCACTAACTACTACACCAAAAACGATGCAAAAATAACAATCTAGGCTGCGAAATAAAATAGTTTCTTTTACTCGCAACACATGGAAAACAAGGATATTAATTCTCTTCTCATCTAAATTAAGAAATGATAGGAGTGATGCGTAATAATTTGTTGTGATGACAAAAGCAATTAGGAGAGACCTAACTACCGATTGCCGTCGAAGCTGTGAGCCAAAACTTGGATCTGTACCATTACGGGAACCTGTCGGATGTCGCCATGCCAGACTTCACGATGGGGCGTCATTAATTTCAATATAAATAATTTCTGAGAACATTCCTCTCAGCGAAAGGGTAAAAAACACTGTGGTGATAGCTAAGGCCTAGCAAGGAATTAAAAAAAAAAGAAAACCTATGCAAGGCAGAGTCTTTAACATCATGTCACCAAGCAGTGCTAACTTCTATATCACTTCTAATCTATAAATCTGTTGCCTCATCACGATACTGACATTTCAATTCACAGGAAATGATGACCAGGTCATCACGGCTCGAGACGAACCCTCAGGTGAACTCCTCCCTAGTTAACATAACAGTTACTCTACCCTCCTACACGCTCCAGCCACACACACACACACACACACACATACCCCTCACACAGGTCCCATCCCACACACATACACACACGTTACCTTAGAAACGCTTTGCTGGTCCACTGGGAGTTAATATTCGTGAGACATCGGGCTGGAACTACCTAACTTAACGTGGGTGCGAGATGCATAAAAAAAAAAAATGTTTCCATACAGCTCTTCAAATACATCTCTCTAATAATTATTCAGATCACCAAGGCCTCCACCTAAACCATTACCCTCCCAGCCGGTCACTTGGCGCTCGGGATCTCCCTCGCAACCCAACCTCGGGGAAGATCTGACCCTTAGTGCTTCTCCGTCACGTAGCCCTGAGGAAGACCTAACGCTTAAGGGCCTCCTCGTAACACAGCTCTGGGGAAGGTATGGCCCATCGGGCGTCCCCTTAACACAGACCTAGAGATTACCCCGTAAAAAAAAAACAAAAAAAACCTGGGGAGGAACCTAACCCTTAGGACCTCCTCCATTACACACTTCTATGGGGATGCGGAGCCCTTAGTTTCCATCTCATATATTATGCATGGAGGACAAATCTCTCGCCGAGCAGCCTTCATACCTAATAGACTCACACGAGGAAACGAAGACGAGCTTATAGACTATAGATTGAAGCTTACATGACAGACATTGTTCCATAATCGAGCGTATAATCTCTAGTATTATCAAAGTTAGATAATCATGAATAACTTTGCATAAAAACCTAATAATAAACGGAAATGAAACAAGAAAAAATATAAGACCGGTGAGAGAGCAGCAACGGAAAAAAATGATTTCGCTATAAAAAGAAAAGTGGGTAATACTAAATAATCTGTGAATATCTAATGTACCGATGTTTTATCAATCACGCTGTAACAGATAACATTTCATCGGTAATACAATAATCAAAACAACATTAGGTAAGGAATACGTGTGTGTGTGTGTTGTGTGTGTGTGTGTGTGTGTGTGTGTGTGTGTGTGTATGAGCGTGTATGAGTGCGTATGTATGAGTGTGTGTGTGTGTGTGTGTGTGTGTGTGTGTGTGTGTGTGTGTGTATGTGTGTGTGCGTGTGTATGAGCGTGTGTGTATGTGTTTGAATGTGTGTGTGTGAGCGTGTGTGTGTGTGTGTATGAGTCTGTGTGTGTGTGTGTGTGTATGAACGTGTGTGTGTGTGTGTGTGTGTGTGTGTGTGTGTGTGTATGAGTGTGTGTGTGTGTGTGTGTGTGTGTGTGTGTGTGTGTGTGTGTGTGTGTGTGTGTGTGTGTGTGTGTGTGTATGAACGTGTGTGTGTGTGTGTGTGTGTGTGTGTGTGTGTGTATGAGTGTGTGTGTGTGTGTGTGTGTGTGTGTGTGTGCAGCGCGGGGCGTGAGGCGCCGTGTTTGCCCAGGGCGTGGAGAACCAGGCGGCCAGTGACTGGCTTAATGTTCTCCAGCCCAGGAATGTAAATAAGGTGATCCTGATGAGCTTTTCGAAGGAACAGAACAATATAAGAATTTAAAATAGGAAAGATACGTCGTAGAAGACGAGGAAGAACAAAGGAATGACATAAGGCGAAAGAAAAACAGGAGGGAAAAGGATATAAATTGCTCATGCTGACATCACCGACTTATCTTTCCTTCACACATGAATGAAAATAATATAAAAAATGAAATGTCTGTTATAGAAAAATTAAAACATCCAAATTTCAACTTCGCAAGTCAGCACTCCAGCCAGATGCAAAGTCCTCGGCCATGTACACCAGTCTAGCCTTTTTGTATTGATGAGTCTTACCTGGCTTTATCAGTCATGGCAGACCTACCTCAAGCAGCACTGACTCTACACGAGTGAAATCATGAGAGGAGTTCCACAGTCTTGCCGTGGAAGGAATAAACATAATGGCAAGGAAACAGGAACTAAAATTTACGAGACAGAGAGTACCCACTACGAGATCCTACCTTGAGGCAGGGCGAGCGCATAGCAACACTGAGGAAGAAAGAAAAGGCATCATCTTAACAAGCGAGAGGGTAGGAACAAATAAATGAACTACTTTTTATTGAAGATGGTTGTGAAGAAAGTTGAAATTACCTCTACCCCTAAGGGTGGGTAAGCAGTAATTTTTACAGTTAATTGAACTTCTCATTACTTACGAGCGCTAATAAATGACCTATTTTATATACTTGCGTTTCACGTGATTCATCAGCTACTACTCTCTGTCTCTACCTACTTCTACTGGTATACAAAATACTCACAAAAACCGTAATAAATATTGACGATGATCCACGTTTGTCCTGCAGAGAATTCGAAAAGGAGAGTGAAGCGCGATGGGAAAAGTGGCAACCTTTTAAAAAATTCAAAGTTACTTTTCTTAAGAGATATCGAACCAATTCATTCCTTGTTTATGTGGTTTCGATATAGAAAAATATAGTGGCAAGAATGTATGAGCTTTCATTTTATATAATTATCAGAAATATTGCAGGACAATGGCTAACGGTTCCAATATTTTTCCTTGTAAGAATAATGTTTTCGGTTTTATTGTCCATCCCGATGGTCTTTTGTTTCTAATTTCATTTAATACCATTTAGTTCGCTCTTTCTCATATTAGATCTGATAACATAAGGGATTCGACTTCTTGGCTCACATCTCATTTCACTTATACTCTCGGGTCCATAATTTGGCGGGAACAGCGCAGCAGCGAACTGGTATCTTGTTTACCTCCGTTAAATATTGCTGTGATTAGATTGTGTAGATCTATATATAACTCCTCTAGTGCTTTTATTGATAAGATAGAAAGTGATGGCTGATAGTAAGTCCCACAGGGATTGCAACGACGAAAGACAGAGAAGAGAGAGAGAGATCCGTCGGCCTCACCTCCAAGGTAATTTATATTAAGATTCATGATTACATTCTTTTATGTACTTTTTAACTTATGATGGTTTTCAAAAATGATTCAGCAAGGCTTAGAAACTGAACAGACAAGGCAGAAGTTTAGTATCAATCACATTTTCATTAGTCTTCACTGTAAATCAAGTGCTGTGATCTGAAGCACATTTTACAATCATTTACACAAACAATGTGGCTCATTTTACTCATTTTCTGCATCAGGAACTGTAAATTACCCCATAAGTTTAAACAATGGAAGTTTAACGTAAGCCACATTAAATTTTGCCTCACCATACTCAGATGTTATATAATAAAGAAAATTTCGTGTCTAATTTATTTTTTTTTCACAAACCTTCAGGAATAAATTATCAAATGTATTTATGATTGTTGAGTAGTTTCCTAACTTTGTCTGTAGTGAATATTATAAAACGTGTTGCCTTTGCCAAAGTCTGGAGTTAAAGCATTATTTTTAGGACCCTATTTCATATTTTTCTAAGATAATTTGATAATTGTCTGAGAGAATTATCTATGAAGTTGACAAACATAACCTAATCTCTGTTATTTATATTTGTACTCTGATGATGATATAATCTAAGATGACAAACATGTTCCGCCAGCTCCCGTGACATTTTTTTTTTAAGGTTCTGTTTTAAAAGAGAATTTTTAAGATTTTATAAATTTTTTTGATGCTGACTAAATTTTTTTTCCTCTAGATTTTCAGAGATGATGATAAAATTGATCAGTAATTGATCCTTTTTATATAATTTAAAAAAAAAGATGTCCTCCATATGTCTTGCAATCTCTGCTGACATGAATACCTTAGATAACGTTTTTCCAATGGTCTATATAGCTGACAAAATTTTATTCTTAATATAGTGAATAAAGTTAAGAAATATAGCATATATTCACATATATATATTCATCGTGTATTCAGCTGACAAAGATTGTTTTTTTAGAAGCTGAAAAATATAAAGCCTAGGCATGGTTTATTGAAGAAGATAGTAATATACTTCTTTTCTCCAGACTTTCTGAGAAGCTATGTTATAACTTAGCTAATGCTATGTTGTCTGTGATAATGACAAATATTTGCCTCAGCTGTTAAGTATTCAGATATTTTTTCCCCTTAGGGCTGACAAAGATGGTGAGCCTAGTCTTTTACTTGATTTCTCTTTGAAGGTGAGGAATAATAGCCATGCCTATTTTTTTTTTATTATTAGCATAGCTTTTATCTTATTTTTTTAATATAATAATCTCTCTGAAGGTGACGAGGTAGAAATACTTATGTGTAGATTATTTCTTTTTTTAAGCAGAGGAAGATTGTCAAGCATTTTCTTTTTTACAAGTTCTATGAATCTGACATATATTCCAACATGTTTTTTCTATATGAATTATCTTTGAAAGTAACAAAATAAAATCGCTAATGGCTGTGTTCAAATTTTTCATACAGTTGATCTATAAATTTTTGTTTAACACAAAGACAGCTTAGAAATATTTTGTGTATTTTTTTGGTGAAGCTGACATATATAGATTAGAAAAAGTTTTATATGAATTTTATGAGAGTTAGGACAATAAACATTGTTTTTCTTTATTGCCCATGAAGAAGAAAGAAATGTTAGAGAAAATATATATTTCCAGTAAAGTTGACAAAATTTCTGTAGGCAATGTTTTGTTGAAAAAGTTTATGTAGGTTACACATATGATTTAGACAGTATTTTTCCTTTAGATTTTCTTGCAAGCTTAAAAAGAAAGTTTAGAATATATTTTGATTTTTTTGTGAAATTTAAAGAGATAGTCAAGGCAGTGGTGGTTTTGTATAAATTCTTGTGAAGCTAACAAAGAGCATAGGAACTTGCTTTAGTAACTTCCCGTAAATTTGCTGTCAGATGGATTTGTGACTTTGTTTTGATAACTTCATAACTCTCTAGCATATTAACTGTGACCTGTGAAGCTGACATAGATAACCTAGTCAGGTTACTTGAAGCTAACAGAGGTAGCCTTGGAAATATTTTGTTTTGATTTTCTACTAAACTGACAAAGATAGTTATCCTAGCCATGTTTTATGGAAAGTTTCTATAAGGCCACCAAACAAGGAGAGCTTATATCCATTTATGTATTTATAATTTCTTTCAAGCTGACATCACCACTTGGAGTGCTAACTAACCACTTTTACTTGTAACATTTGCTCTCATGACAAATTCTTCTACCACCGTACTACCACCACCATCCCTCTCACCAATACCAGCACCTTACCACTTACATGCATACCACAGTCATCACCTGTCACCATTACCATCACTACCACAGCAGCCACCCTCGTCATTACCATCTTGATACCATTAACCACCACGACCAGTACTGCTATCCATTCCAACACCATTAGTCTTGCTGCCAACATCATCATCATTCCCCCCAGCATCCAAACAACAAAAATCACCACCATGAGTACTACCACCACCACCACCACCTCCTTACAAGAACCTATCCCCCCCCGCTTACTTCTCCTCCCATCCCCCAACCACCGGAAGCTTCCCAAGGCCCCCAAATGACCTCGGTTTGTCTTAAGCCTTTGTTCTTTACACACATGGCTACACTGCTTCCTACACCCCGCAGGATACGGCTACACCTCCTTCTTACATCCTGAGACACTGCTACACTCCCTTCATACACCTCCAGGACCATCTACACTTCTCGACGCCACAGGGCACGGCTACACCCCCATAATACACCCCAGGGCACGACTATCCACATTCCGACACTGTAGGAACAGCTGTACCCCTTCTGTTCATCCCTGGACACACTATGTCCCCCTTATTACGTAAACCCAGGGAGACGACTACACCTTGATATGGCTAAATCCCTTCCTACACCCAGACAATGGCAACACCCCATCTGACACCAAATCCGTAAAGCAGATATATCTCTTTCATGCACCTGAGTTTACAGATACAACCTTATCTCTACGCCACGACACGGTGAACCATTTTCTGCGCCCAAGAGACATGACTGCGAACCTTCAAGGAAAATAACATCTTGTTATTGGTCCTCTCAGAGCACAATCACACCCCAGGTCACACCCAGAACACGGGTACGCCTTTTACACATCCGCAGAGATGGCCACACCCCTTATGTACACACGAAGATTTTAGCAACGCTTCCTGCATCTCTTGGCTTCAGCTAGTGGTACACCAGGAGGGGAATGGTTCACCCTCTCCTTCATACTAAGAAACGGCTACACTACTCCCAGCATATACCAGGTCAAACCACCTCCAGAATACCAGGGCACGGGTACTACTACTACTACTGCTACCAGTAATATACTAGAACACAGCTACACCCTCCCGTACACAACGCTCCACCCAACAACACCCGCAGATAATAGTGTGCCTCAGTATGCAGTATATTCTTGCTAATTCGCAAGAGGTAATACGTTGGTAAAGCGAGAGGGAGAATATGTGTGTGTGTGTGTGTGTGTGTGTGTGTGTGTGTGTTACTTTTTCCTGGATTTACATGCATGTGTCCATCCGTGGTGTGTTTACATCTATAAATGATTAATTCCTTAATTCATCATTCATTATTTATCAGCTCTGAGTTCTCAGTTTACATATTTCATTCTCCCTCGCTTTCCTTGTTGGTGTTCCTGTTATACCATTAAGATAGGAACTCAAGGTAGAATAGTGCTTCGAAAAGGTGCTTTACCTCCCTTTTCTGCCCCTGGCACCCACAAGGGGGAGGCCTGAGCACATGATATATTTGTACTGATGTGTCACGAGAACCAGGTTATTTAGTAATGGTTTTGTGATAATCAGGTGGTCAGTAATATATATATATATATATATATATATGGACCTTCGTGGCGTAGCGGTTAGCAGTTTCAAAGAATAGTAGTCCCAGCAATATATGGTAATAAGGCATGGGCCATAACTAAGGCTGTGTGGAGGAGGGTGGATGTGTTGGACATGAAATGTTTGAGGACAATATGTGGTGTGAGGTAGTTTGATCGAGAAAGAGATGAAAGGGTTAGAGAGAGACGCTTGGTAATGAGAAACGTAGAATACTTACTCCAAATGATCTTTCATGTATATTAAAAGAAAAGAAAAAGCATAGTGTAATGAAATTTTTTTACTATGCTTTTGAATCTGAAATTAACTGCTTCCTGGGTGTTTAATTTGCTCCACACTCACGTAATGTCCACAAATTATCCACCCACACACACCCGCACACACACACACACACACACCACTCCCACACACACTCACACCAGCCGTGACCCTGGGCGGAACTTCATACCTTTATAACATTGCTGACCCACGCACTCTGTCCACACATACACAGAACGTTATCTATATACATCCACACATCACTTACACATACCCATAGACATACGACTACTCGTTCAGTCATCCGTAACATACCTCATTCTCTACACGCATGCACATATACATCATCGTCCACATACAAAATCTACACTCATCCACACATCTTACACACTCACCACACACTCTACACACACCCAGCCCTGGGATCGTTCCTCCGCCGTATTGATAAGGGTTATCTTGGTCGTACCCCCCCCCCTTCTGTGCCTTATCTACCCCGAGACACCCCTCAACCTCCCCCCCCCTCCCCCCCACACACAAGGTCGTCTGGTTCCCAGTGATGATGAGAGGTCGTGCTTCCACACCTTACAAGGTCGTCTGCTTGCCACTGATGTTGGTGGGGGTCGTGTGTCTCCCATACCCCACATGGTCGTCTGCTTGCCAGTTATGATTGGGGGGGAGGTCGCCCCCTCCCCCCCTACACACACCCATCCCACGGAAAACAGCTTAACCTTCCATGACCCAAGGTTGATATGGACGACCTCACTCCCTGTTTGTCTTGTCTTTCATTCTGTCTCGTTTGTTTCGTTTTTGTTCTAAGGGGCAGTGTGTTGCCTGGGTCACATGTTGGGAAGTATAGTGTGTGGCTCGCGACTGCCTTCGTCCTCCTGTGTGGCTTGCGACTGTCTGCGTCACGTGTGGCTTGCGACTGTCTGCGTCACGTGTGGCTTGCGACTGTCTACGTCACGTAGTTGGTTTGGATAAGAAGTGTGATGTCTTAGGGGTCTGCGTCACATGCATTTCAGTACACGTAGTTTTCTCTTTTTTATTATTTCTGGATCGGATATATCATGACTGTGTTAGCTACGCTGTAAGTCGGACACACGCGGATCGCGTTGTCGTACGTCTTTATCCGTCACTCCGTCCGTCGTTGTACGAAGCCATACTTTTGCTTTGCAACTTGATCTTGGTCATGACCTGAAAAATGTAAATCAAAGTTATTTTCCGATTAGACTTCGCACAGTTGTTCGCCGGCGTATCGAGATTCGATCAACAAAAGATCGTTAGGATTTCTTTTCTTATTTTTTATTTTAAGCCTCTCGTAAATAGTTTTACCCTCGAACTTAAACACCCCAGGAGCTAAGGGTGCGAGTGGGGGGCGCGAGAAGCGCTCCATGGAACTGTGCTTCGCTGCGGGCGGCACCGATGGAACACCCCTGTAAGGTAAGGTAAGGTAAGGTAAGGTAAGGTAAGGAAAGGAACATTTCTCGGGATCACTTGCCAAGGAGCAGGTTGGCAGACACTCCTGCATGCAGGCACGACGTGCTGGTAGGTAGTTAGGTAGGTAGGTGAGCAAGTCTTGCTTGTATGCCTGAGTCACGTCCTGAGGAGGAGTGAGGAAGGAGGTGGGGGAGGGGGACTTCATGCATTAATTAGCCTGGGCGGTGATCAAAGGCGTCAACCTATCGGGATCTGGGAGGACATATTGTTTTCCCCAGTGCAGGATTTATTGCTGCGTAGAGAGAGAGAGAGAGAGAGAGAGAGAGATTCCTTCTTCAGCGGAAACAGAGGCGTGTGTTGCCTGCTGTCTGTAGGGAATTTGTTATCATTTGTTTTGTTCTCGTAGGATTGATCTCTCCCTAAATATGACGGAGAAGTTTATTGTCATAATGAAAGAAATATATATTTTTTGTGGTATTTTGGTATACGTACGTACGTATGTATATATGGACCCAGGGCACGTCGTAGGTAATGTTTCTAGATTCGTCGGGTCAAGAGTAAATGAAGGAATAAGATTCTTCATATTTCATTCTTGAGGGATGTCTCTGGAGGAGGCTGTGGCCCAAGGTCGTCCCCTCCACACCATCAGTACTGACGGAGTCGGTGATGGGGGACCAGCCCTTCCTGTCAGCCCCAGCACATCCCCTCCCACCTCTCTCTCTCTCTCTCTCTCTCTCTCTCTCTCTCTCTCTCTCTCTCTCTCTCTCTCTCTCTCAGCGTCTCATGTACTGCTTCAGCCGTTTTAACATCCGCATCATTACTGCCCGTCACAATGGGGAAGGGGGGTCCGATCCCCACTCCCTCTCCTCCTCCTACGTTTTCTGTAGCCCTCCTCCTCCTCCTCCTCCTGCCCGTGTGTCATTCACTCCCGCCAGGGTGATGCATGGGTCTTCCTATGGCTTCTCTGGGTAGTGTACATGGAGGGCAGGTACTGGAGGAGCTGTTGCACTGTACTTTATCGTACATGTGTGTGTGTGTGTGTGTGTGTGATTACCATTTGTGTTACGGGGAAAGTTGTACACTCGTGTTGCTTCGTTTTCTTTACCTTGTATGTATGTACCATGTCTTATGCGCGCACACACACACACACACACACACACACACACACACACACACACACACACACACACACACCCTAGCTTACGCCAGGTGCCCATATTATAGATCAGTCCGTAAGGGAGGATGAACAGCTGGGTAGACTGTGGGCCGGCAACCACGAGCAGGATTCGAACCTTTGCTAGTTTGATCCCAGGCGTCCCCGTGCATGCGTGACGGTCAAATAACGCTCACCGCTATGCCATGGGAGTCCGTCTTGATTACTAATATTAATATCTAACCAACCCCAGGCGACTTGAAAGCCCATGCCATCATCAACCCAGTCATTATGAATGAACCATCAGGACAGAGTGTCATTAGTAGATTAATTGAACGCAGCTACCCAGGTCAACCGCCTCACCCCTCCCCTACCCCCGCCTGACAGCACAGTGCCACCCCACACGCCGCACTCCAACTCCCTTTAGCGGTAGCTTACATCTATATATATATATATATATATATATATATATATATATATATGTGTGTGTGTGTGTGTTTACCAAATGGCGTCCTAGTTACGTCTCTTCGATGTATATCAACTGACTGTTATATTTCTCTCTTGTGTCTCCCCTGATGATGTGATTATTACACGAAAGTGCACTTGGAAACTTATCGTGTTTCATTTTCCCCGTGGACTCATAGGAATGTATATATATGTGTGTTTGTGTGTGTGTCTGTGTGTGAAGATGAAATCGCAGTTTAGGAGTTCAGATAAACGCATCTAACATGTAATTTTTTCTATACATGGAACACTACATGTTTCACGGAGACAGTCCGCCTTATCAGATGCAAACCATTCATAAAGTGTTTCAGATCCCAGCATCACCACAAACATCCCGTCCCTGCCATTCTCGGGATGTTTGTGGTGACTGATGTTGGGACTGGAAGAAGAAAAAAAAACACATGAATGGTTTGCGCATGATGTGGAGGATTGCCTCCGTGAAACATGTAGTGCTGCATGTATAGAAGGAATGACATGTTGAATACAATTATCTGAACTCCTGCTGAATCGGAATTTCAGCTAAATAACTTATCATCACAGAGTAGTGTACCCAATACTACGTTTTCATTACGTTTAACGAAATATTGTTCCATCTTTTTCATTCCGTTTTCCTCTCTCTCTCTCTCTCTCTCTCTCTCTCTC
>NC_092250.1:2177806-2220306 GCF_036320965.1 Panulirus ornatus | reverse complement strand
GGCAGGTTATAGCAAGGAGCCTGTATTACAAGCGAACTGTATATAAAGCCATCTCTGTTGTAACCAAACTCCTGCGAGATGTTATCGCAAACGGACAGACGGACACCCTAAACAGAAGCTCCCAACACTGTTTATTTATAAGTCTGGCAGTGAACGCTAGCGAACACACACACACACACACACACACACACACACACACACACACACACACATCTAACGTCGCAACACACGAGGTGACAAAAGAGAGTTTAGGATGACAAGTCAAGGATATGTATATGTATTGTATATATGCCACCAAATATTCCTTGCATGGCAGATACAAAGATGCCATCTGGTATCACCTGAGATTGTGGCCCTTACTAGTTACAGTGTTGACTTCATTCAACTGGATGATCAGAGGCCAACAATATGTTTATTTGACCAAGATAAAGGTTCACCTGTATCTTCTGTTGTATTGTTGGTGTGCATCAGACAAATAGCAAGCTTGTTAACACACACACACACACACACACACACACACACACACACACACACACACACACACACACAGGAAGAAAAAGTTAATTGATTAATATTTCACACGCGACTCAGGACCTTCCAAAAAACAAAAACGCCTCATTATAAGTGTGGAGATTCACCCACTTTAATAAGTGTCACCGTCTCAGTAGCTGGGAAAGTTTGAACACACACACACACACACGTGGCCTCTTATATAGTTTACACCGTTATATAAAAAGGATGTGAGATAAACTAAGAGTATATAACAGCAAGTTAGATAATGAACCCGGCTGTTAGACAGGAAAGACCAGTCGCTTGTTAAGGCAGAGCATAAGTTACCAATAGTTATTGGCAGATATTATTACTTATATATGATGCTACACATATTCTGTGAGGGTGAATATTGTATATGATACAATAGTATTAGAGATGGCTTTGTGAAAAATGGATTGGTGTAGAATACAATTGATAGAGAATACTGCAGATATTAAAAACGTTAAGTATTTTTTTAAGTAATTTAGGCATTTCACTTTTCCTTATATTTACGAGAGACGAAATTATTGTTTGTACCGACGCATAGATACAAATGGCGTCTTGGCTACGTCTCTTCGTCGTATATCGACTGACTGTTATATTATTCTCTCGTGTCTCCCCTGATGATGTGATTATTACCCGAAAGTGCACTTGGCAACTTATCGCGTTTCAATTTCCCCGTGGACTCTTAGGAATTCATATGATGTAACGCGGTCTGTAGAGGGTAGTGGCTATCGTGAGCACTCTGTTGGTGGTCATATCAAACACAGTACCAACAGCAGGTAAGATGGTGAGAAATATCAAGAGTGAGAGTAAGAGAGAGGGGGTCACACGTCAAAGGGAGAGTCACCTACGTCCCCACCACCACCAGCTTTTGACTCCTTGCCAGACGGGGTCCAAACACACACACACACACACACACACACACACACACACACAGTGGAGTTGGATAAGATTATAATCTCTATATTCCCTTCCCTCTTCTCTCTTTATTCACGCTACCTTCTTCCCCCCCTCCCTCCATTCTCCTTTCCCCCATCCTTATACTCACACCCCATTAGCCTTTCCCTTGATTCCCCTACCTTCATATGCCCTCGGAATAAAGGAGGAGAAATAACATATAGTCCCAGAATTCCAAACGGTGTGAGATATTTTAGATGTTTTGTTGATTTCATGAGAGAGAGAGAGAGAGAGAGAGAGAGAGAGAGAGAGAGAGAGAGAGAGAGAGAGAGAGAGAGAGAGAGAGTCGTTCACCGGTGTAACCCCCTCGGCCATGAAGAACCTCTTCACACTTCGAAACCTCAACATACTTCCTTCCCTCTCCTTGATCTATCTATCGCCACCTGCAGCCCACTAACTTCTCCATCCCACAGAAGGTCACCGATGCATTACCGGCAAACGTGTGCTGGGGGAGGTTAGGTGGAGGACGTCTAGAATTCTTCGACGCGTCCACACAAACACACAAAGACCACCTCCTGATGGGTGTAGATGTTGAGGTCATTGAAAAATAACAGGTGTTGGATAATGAAGGGATGAAGCAATTGCCTTGAGGAACGCTGGAACCTACTGGCTCAAGTGACCTTCAGATACTGAAACCCTGGTGCACGACGGTACGACCCGTGACCCTGGTGCACGACGGTACGACCCGTGACCCTGGCGCACGACAGTACGACCCGTGACCCTGGCGCACGACAGTACGACCCGTGACCCCGGTGCACGACCTCCTGAGCACGAGGGTTTGATGACCCGGTGTCTGGGGGTGTCCACCGTGATGACACAGGCGATCCGTCGAGCACGTCATGCTGGTGCACGGTAGCAAGAGTTGACTCAGGTCAACTGCAGACAGCATCTCTCTCTCTCTCTCTCTCTCTCTCTCTCTCTCTCTCTCTCTCTCTCTCTCTCTCTCTCTCTCTCTCTCTCATAGGTTCTTGTAGATGGGTTGGTTTACTTAGCCAGACAGACAGTCCTCTCCCCTCCTGTACAGCGTCGGGAGGTTCTGTCTGACATTGCTAACTGGTCCCCAAACTCACCCACACACACACACACACACACACACACACACACACACACACACACACACACACACACACACACACACACCTCTGATTGGCCAAGCAGCGATAACACCAGCTCGGAACGGCTGCTCCAAAATCTCTTTAGATCAAAGACAAATATATCAGCCATCTGCTTATTTCTTACATTTGTCTCACCTGCTTGCAGATGTTCCAGTCTCCTGCTTTTGAGGTTTTATCGTTTGTCATTCTTTTTACAGTCCATAAAGTTAGTGATGATGTCTTGGTACGAGTTATATGGCTATGAGTAACATAATGTCTTTATGATACTGACTAATTTGCTATTTTCTTGTAAAAACCTTTACCCCGCTTGGATTACGTGTTAATCTTCTGTTCTCCGTTGGATTAATCAATCGTTAATCCTTCTGTTGTTGTTTTTGTTGTTGTCTAAGTCTCGTAACATTTGGTTGATTAGGTCGTACACTGATTAGTTTCCGTGTTGATTATGTCTGTCTGCTTCTTACTCAATATTAAGTACATTGGACGTGGTTATCAGTGGTTATATCCGTGATGACTTTGATTCCCTGTTACCCAACACTGAGTTGATAACACTTCAGCAAGAAAGAGCCTCAGTGTTCTGTTCTTCTCTTATTCACTGAGGATAGGAATGGGTATGATTGGGTGAAGAACAGATAACTGAAGACGTGTGTGTGGTGTGTGTGTGTGTGTAAGTGTGTGTGTCTTTCCCATGTTGACTATATCATTCTTACCAGATGTTGTATTAATAAGACCTCATTATCAATGACTAACTCAACTCACCGTGACTTATCATTCTTATCAGATGTTGGCTTGATGAGGCTGAGGTATGGTTAAATCTCACTCACTGACCATTTGCCTTTCGTTGGATTAATCAAGCTTCAGTATGATTAACTCGCCATCATGTTTTTATCATCCTTGTCACACTATGGAATAATAAGGCTTGTAGATACGAATTCAGAATTCATAACTTTATTCTCTATAGAAAAGGGAATCCCTTTCACAAGACATGTTTAAACCACTCTTTTCTTTACGAATACGATTTCTCGCCATGCTCTGGATTAATGAGACTTATGAGTACTTCACCATACTCACTTCACTCATGATGAGTATGTAGGTCTCCTATCTGAGACCATCATCTGTAGACTGTGAGTGGCGCAGGGGGAATACGAAGAGAGGGATGAGGGATGGGGGGAGAGAGAGCAAGTCATGTAAACAAAATGTTGTCTCTATCTTATCTCTGTTACTGATAACGATTTATCAGTAAGCTTGCCCGTGAGCTACCTACCTAACCCCCACCACTTATCCTCCTCATTCCTCCTCCTCCCCCACCACTCCCTCTCCTCATACCTCTTCATTACGAACGTGCGCGTTATACAGACGTGGGTTCGGGGTCCCTCGCCACGGCCGGCCGGCCGGCGGCTTCCAAGAGCTGGCCTCTCTACCGCGAACGCAGGAGATAAGGGGGAGTTGCGTGGACAGGGGGGCTCTGACCTGACGTGGAATTTCCGTCGAGATCCTCGCCTCTAACGTCTTGAGATAAGGGAGTGAGTAAGGTTGTAGATAGGGAGTGAGTAAGGTTGTAGACAGGGAGTGAGTAAGGTTGTAGACGGAGTGAGTAAGGTTGTAGATAGGGAGGGAGTAAGGTTGTAGATAGGGAGTAAGGTTGTAGATTGGGAGTAAGTAAGGTTGTAGATAGGGAGTGAGTAAGTTTGTAGATAGGGAGTGAGTAAGGTTGTAGATAGGGAATGAGTGAGGTTGTAGATAGGGAGGGAGTAAGGTTGTAGATAGGGAATGAGTAAGGTTGTAGATAGGGGGTGAGTAAGGTTGTAGATATGTTCGTGTGACTGCTTGCCTCCGACAGCAAAAGGATGTTCCATGAACCCGTAACTGGTCTAGCATTCATTCATACCTAAAGGGTTGTACTGGCATGTTCAAGGGTTGTAAAGTCGTACTCAAAGAGTCGTGTTCAAGGGTCGTACTCCCGTGTTCAAGGGGTCAGTTTCCCCCCTTCCCGCGTTCACATTCCAGCGTGTTGCGTGAACAAGCGGATGAACTTATGGGTAGGAAGTCTTCGCTATCCAGCACTTAACTAAAATCTCAATAATAAGTGGGAGATTTGTAATCTTTAAGAAGATGATTTTGATATTATGAATATGTGAACGACTGTGTCCCGGGTCTGTCACGTTCGAAAAGGTTGTGCCGTCTTGGACGGGAAGCAGTGTAGGGGCGTCGTCAAAATGATTCCCAAAAGGAGCCGACTTTACCCTGCTTCCGCATGGGGTGCAGTCTCGAAGCTGCTGCAGAGGCATCACAAAAAAAAGACGATCTGAAGTTGCATGATAATGGTGATGGTGGTGGTGATGGAGTGTGTGTGCAGTGTCATGATGACGATGAAGTAATAACAGAAATCTTCGTGATGAGAAGATTGTGAGGGGAATCTCCTGTGAATGTTGATCATTCCTGTACATTGTCTGCCTCCTGGTGGGTCAGGTAGAAGGACCAGAAAGGAACGTCATTCCTGGGGAGAAAAAAAAAGCGCGCTACACCTGCTGAGGCATTCCTGGGAGAAAAAATCCTAATAAAGAACGGACTTAACCTGCTGAGGCATTCCTGGGGGAAAAAATCCTTGTAAAGAACGGGCTTACCCTGCTGAGGCATTCCTGGGAGAAAAAATCCTAAGAAAGAACGGGCTTAACCTGCTGAGGCATTCCTGGGAGAAAAAATCCGTATAAAGAACGGGCTTAACCTGCTGAGGCATTCCTGGGGGAAAAAAAAAAGACCGCGTGTGTTCGTCCATTTAATATCTATAGTCCTCTCTTCCTCCTTCCTTCTGCTTATCTGTTTTATTCATTACGTTTCCTCGTGATTGCTCCATTCCTCTTGGTTTTCATTGTCGGCCTTTCACTCTCGCCAACTGGTTTTTGTTCTTCCTTTCTCTTAGGTCCAGTTCTCGTCTGCTCCTCATCCACACTTCCCATGTTCTTCCTCCTTCCATCACCCCCCCCCCCTCCTCCCTCTTAGCTGTTGCTCTTCCGCCTTCCGTCTTCTCCATCCCTTTGTGTTATACCCCTATGTTCCATCTGTTCCTCCTTCCCATTCTCCATTCCTCTGTCCCCCCCCGTCCCATTGTTTCTCCATCCCTCCCTCCCTCCCATTCCCTCCACACTTCACCTGTTCCACTTCCTCCTCCCTCCCTCCCTCCCCCTCACCCACCACTGGGGCCCCCGAGCTTCCGTGCCAAGACGTTAGTGACCTCTGAACCCCCTCCCCTCCTCCCCCTCCCCTCCCCTCCCCCTCCCCTCCCCTCCCCCTCCCCTTCCCCACTTAAGTCTTCCCGTACCTGTGCAGAACACATCACTGACCACCTCTGTCTCTCTCTCTCTCTCTCTCTCTCTCTCTCTCTCTCTCTCTCTCTCTCTCTCTCTCTCTCTCTCTCTCTATAAGTCGTCTACCTGGCCTACCTAATCGCCCCCGGGGAGAGGGGTGATCGTTGTATACACCACCACCACCTGGGAGAAAGTGACATTATATGCAAATGATTTTGGCGCGTGTCGGCGGAAGGGCCGGCACAGGACGTGGAGGGAAGGAAAGGCGTTGTCCTTTATGTATATAAAGAGTCGATAACTTGACCTTGATGGTGATGATGGCTGGCCCAGCCGGTGCTTGGGAAGTGCCAGCTGCTGTGATGTGCAGGACTGTCTTGTTGTACTTCCCTTCCCCCCTCAGACACACACACACGTGTGTGTCTGGGGGGAAGTACTGAGATTACTGGCGGGCACTGGCGATGGTGTCAGATGGCTCCTTGTCTACTGGGGGTAGTACTGCTGCGTAGGAAGTGCTCTTGTGTACTTACCGGTGGAAAGTACACCCCAGGCAGTAGATGAGGTTGTTATGGTACTGGAAAGTGAGTGACAGTACACCCCAGGGCAATAGATGAGGTAGTATGGTACTGGGGAGTGAGTGACAGTAGATGAGGTAATATTGTACTGGGGAGTGAGCGACAGTAGATGAGGTAATACGGTACTGGGGAGTGAGCGACAGTAGATGAGATAGTATGGTACTGGGGAGTGAGCGACAGTAGATGAGGTAGTATGGTACTGGGGAGTGAGCGACAGTAGACGAGGCAGCGGGACGCTAGGCAGTGCCTAACATACCAGGCCAACAATACATCATCGTGGGAGGGTCGCTGTGGTGGAAATAGACACCCATTCCCCTAACCCCCAGTGTCTCAACAGCCTACTGTTTCACCACCTCTTCGTCCCTCTTCTCCTTCTCTCCCCTCTCCTCCCCTTGTTCTCCCCACCTCTCATCTCCCTGCATTTCTATAACTTTCTCCCCTCGGTCGGTCTCGTTGATTTCCTCCCCTCCCACGTGATTCGTCTGGTCGTCTTCCTCTCCCCCATCCTCACGTCGCATAGTGTGTTTACACCCCACACCCCCCCAAAACCTCACCCACCCACCCCTTGTAGCCTGTTGTCCCCCCCTCCCCCCTGCACGTGTAGCAGGTAACCCTTCTCCGCCGTCTCTTTAATTTCTCTCTCTCTCTCTCTCTCTCTCTCTCTCTCTCTCTCTCTCTCTCTCTCTCTCTCTCTCTCTCTCTCTCTCTCTCTCTCTCTCTCTCTCTCTCTCTGTCGTCTCTGCCACGTTCATTATAGATCTTTATTTATATATATCCCCCAAATATCATTTTAATGCTGTATTTACTTTCTTACTTCCCTACAGACATATTGATCGAGCCAGTCTTGCTCTTTGGGATAATAATAAAGCCCAATTTCCCGCTTGAATCGTCATTTTCTCGGAAATTAGAGATTATTTTTCCCAAGTTGTGATTAGCAACCAAACGTCCCCTGTGGTATGCGAAGAAAAAAAAAAAAAAAAAACCCTGCCATCTTGGGCCAGGCTCGTGACCGACATTTTCCCGCGCGCGCCAATTTCCTTCCTCGCTTACGTCACGGCGACGAAGTTTGGCGCCAAAATTAGCGCGGGAACCAGAGCCGTGCCAATAGCCGAGGTAGCGTCCAAGAGCCATCTCACGCCACAGGAATGCGCCAGTTCCGTATTTAGTTTACGGTAGTACAACTGACGGTGTAAATTTTCCCCCTCTCCCTCCCTATCCAAGGAGAATACTGTATACTATCACCTGATATCGATTGGCGGAAGGGAGGTGGCTGGGAGGAGAGCGAGGGGGGGAAGGAGAGAAGGACAGAAGTAAACATAGCTCGCCATCACGCAAGATGTCAGAGAGGTCGCCTCACCTGCCTGAATTTCTTCCGGTTCCTGCTGGGTGCGGAGTCTGGGGCCATGTTGGGGTCCGGGCCAGGGGTATTTCTGACCCCGGCCATCTAACTCGACAACAAAAATACCCGCCCAGGGAAGAAGAGGAGGAGGAGGAGGAGTGAGGAGTACAGCTGCCTCTCGCACCACACAGGAACTTCAACAGAGGACGATCCTGAATACATATGGATCAGTCCTTTACCCTGCAGGATATCTCTAAGGATGGACCAAGGCTCTGTGGTTTATCTCCTGTGCTTTTGAGAAGAATTGTATATGATTCTCACTCATGACTCTACCTACTGATCTATCTATCTATCTATCTACTATCTATCTATCTATGTATATATATATATATATATATATATATATATATATTTTTTTTTTTTTTTTTTTTTTTTTTATACTTTGTCGCTGTCTCCCGCGTTTGCGAGGTAGCGCGAGGAAACAGACGAAAGAAATGGCCCAACCCCCATACACACGTACATACACACGTCCACACACGCAAATATACATACCTACACAGCTTTCCATGGTTTACCCCAGACGCTTCACATGCCTTGATTCAATCCACTGACAGCACGTCAACCCCTGTATACCACATCGCTCCAATTCACTCTATTCCTTGCCCTCCTTTCACCCTCCTGCATGTTCAGGCCCCGATCACACAAAATCTTTTTCACTCCATCTTTCCACCTCCAATTTGGTCTCCCTCTTCTCCTCGTTCCCTCCACCTCCGACACATATATCCTCTTGGTCAATCTTTCCTCACTCATTCTCTCCATGTGCCCAAACCATTTCAAAACACCCTCTTCTGCTCTCTCAACCACGCTCTTTTTATTTCCACACATCTCTCTTACCCTTACGTTACTTACTCGATCAAACCACCTCACACCACACATTGTCCTCAAACATCTCATTTCCAGCACATCCATCCTCCTGCGCACAACTCTATCCATAGCCCACGCCTCGCAACCATACAACATTGTTGGAACCACTATTCCTTCAAACATACCCATTTTTGCTTTCCGAGATAATGTTCTCGACTTCCACACATTTTTCAAG
This sequence comes from Panulirus ornatus, assembly GCF_036320965.1. Classification (NCBI taxonomy): domain Eukaryota; kingdom Metazoa; phylum Arthropoda; class Malacostraca; order Decapoda; family Palinuridae; genus Panulirus; species Panulirus ornatus. Next base: position 2,211,388 of record NC_092250.1, on the reverse strand, counting down.
GCTCCCAAAATTTTCGCCCCCTCCCCCACCCTATGATCCACTTCCGCTTCCATGGTTCCATCCGCTGACAGATCCACTCCCAGATATCTAAAACACTTCACTTCCTCCAGTTTTTCTCCATTCAAACTCACCTCCCAATTGACTTGACCCTCAACCCTACTGTACCTAATAACCTTGCTCTTATTCACATTTACTCTTAACTTTCTTCTTCCACACACTTTACCAAACTCAGTCACCAGCTTCTGCAGTTTCTCACATGAATCAGCCACCAGCGCTGTATCATCAGCGAACAACAACTGACTCACTTCCCAAGCTCTCTCATCCCCAACAGACTTCATACTTGCCCCTCTTTCCAGGACTCTTGCATTTACCTCCCTAACAACCCCATCCATAAACAAATTAAACAACCATGGAGACATCACACACCCCTGCCGCAAACCTACATTCACTGAGAACCAATCACTTTCCTCTCTTCCTACACGTACACATGCCTTACATCCTCGATAAAAACTTTTCACTGCTTCTAACAACTTGCCTCCCACACCATATATTCTTAATACCTTCCACAGAGCATCTCTATCAACTCTATCATATGCCTTCTCCAGATCCATAAATGCTACATACAAATCCATTTGCTTTTCTAAGTATTTCTCACATACATTCTTCAAAGCAAACACCTGATCCACACATCCTCTACCACTTCTGAAACCGCACTGCTCTTCCCCAATCTGATGCTCTGTACATGCCTTCACCCTCTCAATCAATACCCTCCCATATAGTTTACCAGGAATACTCAACAAACTTATACCTCTGTAATTTGAGCACTCACTCTTATCCCCTTTGCCTTTGTACAATGGCACTATGCACGCATTCCGCCAATCCTCAGGCACCTCACCATGAGTCATACATACATTAAATAACCTTACCAACCAGTCAACAATACAGTCACCCCCTTTTTTAATAAATTCCACTGCAATACCATCCAAACCTGCTGCCTTGCCGGCTTTCATCTTCCGCAAAGCTTTTACTACCTCTTCTCTGTTTACCAAATCATTTTCCCTAACCCTCTCACTTTGCACACCACCTCGACCAAAACACCCTATATCTGCCACTCTGTCATCAGACACATTCAACAAACCTTCAAAATACTCATTCCATCTCCTTCTCACATCACCACTACTTGTTATCACCTCCCCATTTATATATATATATATATATATATATATATATATATATATATATATATATATATATATATATATATATATATATATACACACACATATAATGTCATAACTGAAGCCATTTCTCAGCTTACATGAGGTGGGTCGGGTACGCATTATGGCCTCGTAAACCTCACAGATTTACTTAGCAGTATAATTGAAATCAGAAAATCATTTTAGCTTTTGTCTTAAATATCTGAACAGAGACGGGAACGGTGAGTTACGTTACACACACACACATACACACACACACACACACACACACACACATATATATATATATATATATATATTGAGGAATCATTCGTTGAGCATTATTTAAAAGCCAAGTCATGGGGTCCTGAAGGCTATACATTGTTATCGATGGAGTGGATCAGCTTCGTCAGCTGATCCACCGTAAAGTTGTACTTAATATGCGAAACCTAAGTCACAGTTGATGATCAGTTAGTGCTGTAAGAAGAAGCGAAATTGTTTGACTGGAGGAGTCACACAAGTACTTGTTTGACATTGTTTGAAGGATGGAGTTCTTAGATTTACTTTTAAGGAATAGGCATCTTGATTGTTATGTGCTCTGACAATGGTATAGTTCATTGTTAGACATTAAGTCAAACAAGCCCAAGAACTAAGATAATTGTTAGACATTGTTTACGATAAAGATACTTGATTGTTAGACCCAAGAGCAATTATTATTGTTAGACATTAAGATAAGAAAACGTGAAAAATTAGACAAAACAACTGAGATGATTGTTTGACATTATCTAAAATAGAGTTGTGAGACATTGCTTAAGATAAGGAAACTTATGAGACATTGTTTAAGATAAGGGAACTTATAAGACATTAAGATAAGAAACTTAAGAGACTTTAAGAAAGAGAAAGTTACGAGACATTGTTTGTTTAAGACAAGGAAACTTATTTATCATTGTTTAAGATAAGGAAATTCGATGATCGTACCCCAGAAGGAACATGTTTCCCTGGTAATATCATGTTAGAGTGTGGCTTCTTGTCGTCAGAAGTCGAAATAGGAATTTCTAGTAGACATTATGATGTGTCACTGAGGTATTTGCCTGCTTTTGTTGATGTGACGTTTATGAGAGTGTGTGGGTAGCGTATTTATGCTTGTGACGTATACTCACACGTACATACACGTGTGTGTGTGTGTGTGTGTATCAGACTCTTCCGTTGCTGGTATGCAGGGGATTTAATTTATTGGCGTGTCTGTCTCCTCCTCCTCCTCCTGCTTCCTCCTCCCCCTCCTGTGTGTCAGCATTCTGTTGCTGCGCACGTACATATCTGTGTGTTCCCTTTGTCATTTGGTATGTGTGTGTTTGTGTCTTGCGGGTGTGTGTATATATATATATATATATATATATATATATATATATATATATATATATATATATATATATATATATATATATATATATATGGGTGTGTGTATGTGTGTTTTTTCTTCAAGTATAAACGAGTGTATTTGATTACTTTCAGATGACCTTTTTATATATTCAAGTACTTAAGATATAAGTGTGTAAATATATTATATATATATATATATATATATATATATATATATATATATATATATATATATATTACCTTCCTGGCTGTTGGTCCTTAATTAATGGTTCATTGTTAGTTCATTCTGGTTGACTACAGAGGTTGTCTAGCCTTGGGATATGACTCTTGGTTGCAGTGTGGTTGGTTTAGAGTTGATGGTAGACTCTGATGTAGAATTGATGGTTGATGGTCGTAGGTGTATGGTAGTTATGGTTCCTGGCTGATGTCGTCATCAAGGTAGTTCGTGGCGTTGTTGATAGACCGTTGTTGACCCTGGTGGTTGACGGATGGCTGAAATTGGCAAATGGTAGGTGGTTGTTGTTTACTACGGTCGCTGGTTATCATTACAGTGGTTGAATGGTAGATGGTTGGCAGTGGTAGGTTGATCATGACTGACTTTGGTCGACAGTGGCTGTTTGATGTGTGGGTTGACCAGGTTGGTTGGGTTTAGTAGATTGCGTTGATGCAGTTTGGGTATCCTGATGGTTGAAAGCCCGAAGTTCAGTGTAGCTTGGGTCTGGTGGGGTGGGGGGGTCTGTGTATTATCATACCTAGGATGTGGTAGAGACAGGGAGGAACCAGGATAACCAGGATCATTCTGTCTCGTGTGTTGTCAGTATACATAGTGTGAGATAAATTCACACTGTCAGTGTTCTTATGGCGTGGTTATACTGTGCCTGTGGTGCACGATCCTCGAGGGTCAGTGTATCTTTGCTGCAGCGACAACTGGGGTCCTGGTGTCAGTATACCACGGTATAGAGGTGAGTGTGGTGCTAATGTCAGTGTACCTGGGATGAGGGAGTCCTTGGGGGGTCGGTGAACGGGTTGTCGATCGTCAGTGTATGTGGCATGTGGCCGGACGAAGGATTCTGTGGGGTTATGTAAGACCTGGTGTGTCCTGGGGTCAGTGTACGTGAGGTGTCCTGGGGTCAGTGTACCTGGGGGTGTTTGGTGGTGGGGATGGGGAGAGTGTAGGGTGGTGGAGGGGGGTCAGTGTTCCGGGGGAGGGGGAGGGTTTAGGACCGTCATCTTGGCCTGACGCCAGAGCTACCGGGTCAGGTTTTCCAAGGGAGGAAAGGGGAGGGAGGGAGAGTAGGAAGGAAGGGTAGTGAATGACCTGGGGCTGGAGAACGGTCTTGTGGGGGGGGAGGTGAAGGAAGGAGGAAGGAGAAGGAGGGAGTACGATACACAAGGTCGGTAGGATGTATGTAGGATGCAGGACTCTCTCAGGAAGTCTGGCAGACACGATATGTTGCTTCCCTACCTAGTCGGCTGGTCGAGTTGAATGAACCAAGGGAGCAAGGGAGGGCTTTTGATGTTCCTGGTGGTGGTGATGTGGCGAAGGGGGGTTGATGTAGAGGAAGTTGATGTGGAGGTGGGGGTTGATATACCTGATGTTGATGTGGAGGTGTCGGATGATGTACCTAGTGTTGATATTGGAGGGGGTTGATGCATCTAACGTTGATGTTGGAGTGGATGTGATGTGCCTGGTGTTGATGTGGCGAGGGGGTTGGTGTGCACCTGTTGTTAATGTGGGAGTAGTTGGTATACCTGGTTTTGATGAAGAGGGTGTTGGAGTCATTGATGTGTCGGTGGCATATGGTGTTGATGATAGTGATGAAGGCAGCATTGATGTACCTAATTTAGTTATAGCTAGAGTTGATGAAGGTTGTTGTAGTCCTTGACTTGAACAAGAAGTTGTAGCCCTCGACTTCAAGAAGCGGTTGTAGCTGTTCGCTCTTGTTTTTTAAACATGCTGCAAGATGATTGCAGTCACCCGTGAGAATACGTTTGAGCCGAAGCTATTAAAGATTCTCGACTCCACTAGAGACAAGGACCTCCCTGCGGCTAAGCCTGTTGGGAAAATGATTAACGTATTAATTAGAGACCAGTTGGGTCATTAGCTAGCCTAACAGACCTAACATTCAGAGAGGAAATCCTGTCACAACAAGAATGTACGTCGAGCAAAAACAACAGATTTGGAGATGAAATACTTTTCCCCTCAATGTTGATGGCATATTTGATGAAGTTCAGGTGAGGAAGTGTCGTAATTAACATCTTAAAAGAGATGCCTCACACACACACACCTGAGTTCATGATAGAGGAATCAGCAGATCTGGCCCTTCAAACAGAAGGAGGTGTGGCAGGCACTGAGCGCCCCGGACCAGGGGCCTGTTACCCTCTTGGAGGGCCTGTGAACTGCTGAGAGAACTTGAAGAAAGAAAGCAGACGGCGACAGGTACCCTTGTGTCCTGTCGAGGCTGTTTGTGATCACAGATGAGGTCAAGAACACAGACGTTGGTGTGTGTGTGTGGAGAGAGAGAGAGAGTGAGTGGAAAACTTACCTAACATCTAAACATCCTTTGGGCTTATCTAAGACAATGGTGAACATCGAAGCTGGCGACTATTCTGATACCTCGTATGTCGGTCAAGGAGGTGACAGTAGGAAAGTATTTGTTCCGGTCAACACAGTGAGAGAGGAAGGAGAGATCTGAAAATGTATCTTATCTTGTCCTAATGAACAGAGCAACAATATAGGAATATGTAGATTTTATGTTATCCGAGACGGTACAAGCAGTTGAGGCCCAATTCAATGCCATTCCATTAACGCTGTATATATATATATATATATATATATATATATATATATATATATATATATATATATATATATATACCCTAGCCTGAGGCAGGTACCCATTTTATCGACCATCCACCAGAGTTGGATGAACAGCTTGGTTGACTGTGGACCAACTGCCGCTACCAGGATTCGCCCCTATGCCAGATATACCCTAGCCTGAGCCGGGTATCCATTTTATCAACCTAACCCCCTAAGGTTGGATGAACAGCTGCGTTGACTGTGGACCGACTGCCGCAACCAGGATTCGACCCTTTTGCTACGCTCGACCCTGGGCGGGCGGCCCGTGGATGCGTATTGGTCAGGAACGCTAACCGCTTGTACAACACGGGAGTCGACAAAGTTTCCTTAATGAATTTATACCTTTCAATAAGACTAATTCTTGCGTACGTGCAGAGCAGTATTATGATCAAGATAGACGCGAATGGAAATATATTATTGATCTAAAAGCTGGCAATCAATTAAACATAATTACTACGAAGTTATGATTATTATTGATTGAAGAGAAGGTTGAGGAGTGTCATTACATCAGTTAGAGTTTTCAACTTCCCATTTTCTACTGTTATTGTCCGTCTGTATTCAGTTTTCTCTCTCTATATTTTTCATTATGCTTATCTTATTATTGTTTTGTATTCTTCGTATATATATATATATATATATATATATATATATATATATATATATATATATATATATATATAGATAGATAGATAGATAGATAGATAGATAGATAGATAGATATAGATAGATATATTATCCCTGAGGATAGGGAAGAAAGAATACTTCCCACGTATTCCCTGCGTGTCGTAGAAGGTGACTAAAAGGGGGTTGGAGCGGTGGGCTGGAAATCCTCCCCTCCCGTTTATGATTTTCCATAAGAAGGAACGGAGAGGTGGGCCAAGTGAGGATATACCCTCTAAGGCTCACTCCTTTGTTCTTAACGCTACCACGCTAATGCGGGATATGGCGAATATGTATGAAAGAAAATATATATAGATAGATAGATCTTCGTCATGGACCTTCAGCAACAGCAGCAGTAACACTTGGGAAAGCTACCGTGTGTCCAGGAACAAATACAGTATCATACAGCTGCCTCATACAACTGGTACAACAACAGGAACTACAACCACCGCCAACGGAGGAGAGAAACAATGACCTCCTGGGAGGAGGTGCAAGAAAATAACTCCAACGGGTAAACAGAACACAGAGAAACGTAGCTATCCAGGGTACGGTAACAGTAACCCAACAGGAATAGCAAGGATGCGTCAGGCTAATCACCAGGAACCCACAGTAATCACCAAGAACTGGTAATCACCAGGAACCCACAGTAATCACCAAGAACTGGTAATCACCAGGAACCCACAGTAATCACCAGGAAGAACTAGTAATCACCGGGAACCAACAGTAATCACCAGGAACCAACAGTAATCACCAGGAACCAACAGTAATCACCAGGAACCAACAGTGATCACCAGGAAGAACTGGTAATCACCAGGAACCCACAGTAATCACCAGGAACCAACAGTAATCACCAGGAAGAACTGGTAATCACCAGGAACCCACAGTAATCACCAGGAAGAACTGGTAATCACCAGGAACCCACAGTAATCACCAGGAAGAACTAGTAATCACCAGGAACCCACAGTAATCACCAGGAAGAACTGGTAATCACCAGGAACCCACAGTAATCACCAGGAAGAACTGGTAATCACCAGGAACCCACAGTAATCACCAGGAAGAACTAGTAATCACCAGGAACCCACAGTAATCACCAGGAAGAACTGGTAATCACCAGGAACCCACAGTAATCACCAGGAACCCACAGTAATCACCAGGAAGAACTAGTAATCACCAGGAAGAACTGGTAATCACCAGGAACCCACAGTAATCACCAGGAAGAACTAGTAATCACCGGGAACCAACAGTAATCACCAGGAACCAACAGTAATCACCAGGAACCAACAGTAATCACCAGGAAGAACTAGTAATCACCAGGAACCCACAGTAATCACCAGGAACTAACAGTAATCACCAGGAAGAACTAGTAATCACCAGGAACCCACAGTAATCACCAGGAACTAACAGTAATCACCAGGAAGAACTAGTAATCACCAGGAACCCACAGTAATCACCAGGAAGAACTGGTCATCACCAGGAACCCACAGTAATCACCAGGAACTAACAATAATCACCAGGAACCCACAGTAATCACCAGGAACTAACAGTAATCACCAGGAACCAACAGTAATCACCAGGAACCAACAGTAATCACCAGGAACCAACAGTAATCACCAGGAAGAACTAGTAATCACCAGGAACCCACAGTAATCACCAGGAACTAACAGTAATCACCAGGAAGAACTAGTAATCACCAGGAACCCACAGTAATCACCAGGAACTAACAGTAATCACCAGGAAGAACTGGTAATCACCAGGAACCACCAATGATCAGGAACAGACGCGGTAATCACCAGGAACAGCAGCAGTAACGCCTTACAAGGCAGTGACATCCCCCCTTCCCCGTCCGACCGGGTAGCGCCCGGACAACTACCACTTTTTATTTGGTTTGGGATGGGGGGCGGCATCATAAAGAAAACGGGAGGCTGGTGGTAAAGTTACTACCCATTATCATTACGACAGGTTGTTTGTTTGTTTTACTGGTCACCATTCGTTTTGTTTCTAATCAGGTGACTTACACACACACACACACACACACACACACACGAACCTCGAGGTGTAGTGGTCAGCGTTGCTGACCATGAGTCAGCATGGGCCAGCCAGGAGTCGGACCCAAACCTTTGGCGTGTCAGTTGGCCCACACCCATCCCAGGTGCTCATCCTCCCCCTCGGGGCATGGCCGACAAATGGGTACCTGGATTTGTCTGGTGGTTTATGTATATGTGTGTGTGAATAGATTTATAGACAAGGTGCATATATATATATATCTTTTCTTTCATACTATTCGCCATTTCCCGCATTAGCGAGGTAGCGTTAAGAACAGAGGACTGGGCCTTTTAGGGAATATCCTCACTAGGCCCCCTTCTCTGTTCCTTCTTTTGGGAAAAAAAAAAAAAAATATATATATATATATATATATATATATATATATATATATATATATATATATATATATATATATATATATATATATACTTCGTTAAGAAACGGATAATCATAAGTTGAAAACCCACTCTCCGTAAAACCCAAATAGAAATGACACACACACACACACACACACACACACACACACACACACACACACACACAGCATTCAAGTTCATGGATAAGGAAGTGTTCAAGAAACTGTTCACGTTGTACGTCACACCAGAACTGGATGGTATGCTTCTCATGTTTGGACGCCTTCACCTGAAGAAGCAACAGACAACTCCCACAGAAGGACCAGGAAGAACAACAACAAGGGCTGGTGCCAGAGTGAACACTCAGAGGATTCAAATTCGCTCACCTTGGAAGAGAGAAGAGTGAGAGGTGACCTGATCACTTTTTTTTTTTTTTTTTTTTTTTTTTTTTTTTTTTTTGACAGATCAATGACGGAGTGAACAGTTCTTCGAGGGATATGTATGGGTAGAACATCCAGAGGAGGACATAACATGAAATCAAACAAGGAACATGTTTTGTGTGTGAGAGAGAGAGAGAGAGAGAGAGAGAGAGAGAGAGAGAGAGAGAGAGAGAGAGAGAGAGAGAGAGAGACTGTATCGTGTGCTAGCATCATCATAGACTACAGGGTACAGTAGGGAGGGAGTGTCTGCTGTAAGCGAGTTAAAAGGGGAGGGGGGGGGGCGGTTAGAGGCACTGAAGGTCACTGGGTACAGTCGGCCGTCGCCAGGATCGGAGATCAGGAAGAGAAAACGTAACGTGGGCGTTACGCAACGTCCGCGGTAACAGTGTTACACACGTGCTGCCAGGACGTTACGGAGGTCGGCCGCAATCTGTCGTCACACACCCGCATCAGGATGTCGCCGTGGTCCACTACAGGTGTGTTACACCAGCGCCGGAGTGTAACGCGGGAACGTTACGGGGTCGTCAGAGACGTGACCCTTGTCACGAGGAACTCCTCCTGTCGTGCGGGGTCGTTACGACGTGTGACGTATGGAGGAAAAGGTATATTTACAATAACAGTCTGAGGGATTACCTCAGCCGTGTTACGAGATGGTTTGGGGAGAATACTTATATGTAGGAACTATGTGTGTGGTGTGGTGGTGGTGGTGTGTGTGTGGTGTGGTGGTAGTGTGTGTGTGTGGTGTGGTGGTGGTGGTGTGTGTGGTGTGGTGGTGGTGTGCGTGTGTGTGTGTGGTGTGGTGGTGGTGTGTGTGTGTGTGGTGTGGTGGTGGTGGTGTGTGTGTGGTGTGGTGGTGGTGGTGGTGTGTGTGCGTGTGGTGTGGTGGTGGTGGTGTGTGTGTGTGTGTATGTGTGGGTGTGTGTGTGTGTGTGTGTGTGTGTGGTGGGGGGAAGGGGGAGGACTGGATTAATGATGTCATATTTCTTGTATCTCCCCCTGATGATGATGTGATTATTACGTGAAAGTGCACTTGGGAATTTACCGTGTTTCATTTTCCCCGTGGACTTGTAGGAATATATTTTCCTTTCTTTTTTTTCCTTTTTTTTGTCCCGTACATATTCGCCATTTTCCGCATTAGCGAGGTAGCGTTAAGAACAGAGGGAAAAATCCTCACTTGGCCCCCTTCTCTGTACCCTCTTTTGGTGAAGTGAAAACTAGAGGTACATTATTTTGTTATCATTCATCGGAAGGAAGTGTTTATGGTCGTTCATTGAGCGTTGTTTATGCCTTGAGGTTTAACAGGACGAAGAGGAAGAGACGTTATTATGGAGGCGATTGGTCTAACTGAGCTGGAAATTTGCCGTCGGAGCCAGACACTGCGTTGGGAGGAGGAGGAGGGAGGAAGAGGAGGAGGAAGAAGGGAAAGATTACCAGCTGGGTTTGATACATGGAACCAGGACAGTGTGTGTGTATGGTGACTGGGGTGGTAGATGGAGAGGGTCTCTCTCTCTCTCTCTCTCTCTCTCTCTCTCTCTCTCTCTCTCTCTCTCTCTCTCTCTCTCTCTCTCTCTCTCTCTCTCTCTCATATAGAGAAAGGGAGGAAGTAGTGGTTCATGCATGCAGGTGGCGTGTGTGTGTGTGGAGGACGGATGTGGATGTGATCATCCGTGTACCCACAGGAGTCCAGTGGCGGATGCGGGTCGAGAGAGAGAGAGAGAGAGAGAGAGAGAGAGAGAGAGAGAGAGAGAGAGAGAGAGAGAGATGGAGCAGCAGCAGAGTACCCACGCTTCCCCCCCACCCCCAGCTGTGTGACCCACCCCTCCTCTCCTGCCCACCAGCACCAGCAGTAGCATCACCAGCAGCAGCAGCTGCATCCTGTGTGATCATCTCTCCTGCTGTAGGAGACCCGGCAGCGCGCGCGAGCGCACGCATGAGTGTGTGTGTGTGTGTGTGTTGCCCGCTTTTGCACTGTCCGTTTAAATGTAATGTGTGGCGACCGACCAGCCAGACTGGTACCAGCTGACGTGTGGGTGTTCGTTGTGTGTGTGTGTGTGTGTGTGTGTGTGTGTGTGTGTGAGAGTGGGAGGGGAGGAGGAGGGTGTTGGTCTCCCCCCCCCTCTCCTCCCCAGGTTCTCTCGTTAAAAAAAAAAGATATCGTGATATTCAAAATATAACAAAAGTGAAAATGAAACGCTTTTTATATTGATATACTCAATAACTTAGCGTTATTGATCGTCTCACATTCATTCTCTGCTCACCAAACCTTTCCCATGTTGTGTGTGTGTCACTCTGATGAATTGCTTAATGGTTGATGTTTTGTATCTTGTAAAATTATGGAACTATTTCTGATAATGTTTTGCATTCTTTACATTTTTCCGAAATTTCTCGTATTCTTCCTTTTTGAATTAAATGCACTCATTCCTTCCTCAGTATCTTTCAAACGCCTCCAGGCTTTTAAGCTTTGTATTTCTACTTCAGTTAGATGTTTGTATATTTCATGAATAGCTGCAGTATGTGTTTATCTTCCCGTGTGTGATTACCTATATGTGCCGTACGGGAAGGGGGTTCTACCACACTCGTGCGGGCCCCATTTCTTGACGTTTCTTTACGTGTTACAAGATTTTTGTCATTAAGCAGGACTAGCCCGTAGTGCTCACCCCAGGGAAAGGTTAGAGGAAAGAATAAAAATGCCGTGTGAACTGTATGGGGGTTGAGTGTTACGTGTGAGAGATGGGGTGTGTGTGTGTGTGTGTGTGTTGTGTGTGTGTGTGTGTGTGTTTTCTCAGTTTACGCTGTTGCTTTACAACGTTAATCACGATATTTCTCTCCCTTTCTCTTTCTCTTGTCTTTCTTTTACCCGAACCAGTGATAAAGAACGGGAGAAAACACTGGCCTTATGCCAGATGTTTGCACTCTCTCTCTCTCTCTCTCTCTCTCTCTCTCTCTCTCTCTCTCTCTCTCTCTCTCTCTCTCTCTCTCTCTCTCTCTCTCTCTCTCTCTCTCTCTCTCTCTCTCTCTCAAATAACCCCTGACGACATGTGATACACAGGACTCATTCTACATAACCCTATGATATATATGCATTCCTGCGTTGAACGCTACGCGCTAGCCTCCCCCCCCCCCCCTGTCCTTTAGCACCACCTCGTCAAAAGTACTCGTACAGCTACGGGCTAACCTTCTTAACTCTTGGTACAAATTCGCCGTAGGTACTCGTAGGTAGCTAGGAACTCTCGTAGTGCCTATATATATATATATATATATATATATATATATATATATATATATATATATGATTATCAATGATTGTCCCACAATGAAAAACCTAGTGTGGATACCTACCTGTATTTCGTTTGAATCACTTAGTGTTTGTATTTTTTTGTATAAAAACGTATGTGTTTCTTGATGTATGAATGAGATTGTGTGTTTTGAAAAAGGCATTTGTGGTTTTTATTGTATAATGTTCATGTATGTGTAGAGTGTTTTTACTATTTACGTAAATGCGAATGTTTCCCTGTAAGTGTGTGTGTGTTTGCACGAAAATGTGATTTTGGATGTTATGCTTGTGTGTGAGTTTGTACATATTTAGCTGTATGTGTGTTTTACACTCGTGTTGCTACGTCTCTTAACCCTATATATATATATATATATATATATATATATATATATATATATATATATATATATATATATATATATATACCATGTCAGAGTCAGGTACCCATGTATTGACCTGCACCGAAGGGAGAGATGAACACTTGGGTTGGGTTTAGGCCAATTTCTGCACCCAGGATTCGAACACATGCAAATCTGTGCTGACTAATGGTCAGCAACGTTCACCACAACACCACAGAAACCCTTGTGTGTGTGTGTGTGTATAACAGAATATCAGGTAATTCAAAAGTAACATCATTTTCTCTCTTCGTCATGTCCACTGCACTAGGGGCGTCGGAGTGTCGTAATTATGAGGGAAGCGGTGACCACTGGAGGCATGGCTGAGCCAGGAAGCGCTACACGTACCGGTAATGCTAACTAGCGAGCCAGCCAGCCAGCCAGCCATCTAGCGGACCGCACGCTACATGAGAACCAAGTCAGTGGAGTAAACCTAGCGGAAGACATAGCGGTCCTGTCTGGCCATGTGGACCCCCACCAGTAGCGAGCGGTGTGCGCCGATGGACGGGAGACACACACACACACACACACACACACACACACACACACAGCTTCACCAGCAACCCGTTATGATAATGCTGTTTCCCACCACTCTTCCGTGTTGATACTCGTTTTATTCCTGTTGGGGTAAGATGGAGGAAGGTGTGGGTTTGGATAGAGTTAATGCCACACCTGGTGGTAGGCATTGGTCATATTTTGCGTTGGAGGGAGGGAAGGTATGTGGCATGGCTGGTGAGCAGGTGTTTGACGCCGGTGTCGTGTGTGTGTGTGTGTGTGTGATGCTGGTCAGGAGGAAGTGTTGGGGGATGACAGTGAAAGACCCAACCAGTTCTTCCCTATTCTTACGAGCGTCTTTCTGTTCCTTTTACTACTACTACTACTACTACTACTACTACTACTACTACTACCACTCTTCCTGCTGCTGTTCTAATCGTTTATCAGAACGAGCGCCCGGTGCTGTAGGTGTGTGTGTGTGTGTGTGTGTGTGAGAAAGCTGTCGTGAAGAGCAGTGTGTTGGTTGATCCATGTGGGTGTGATCTTGCGTCTGGAAATCCTTGATTGAGAACGTCATTAAGATCCTCACAATACGGAAAAGACTATCGTCCAGTGTACAGCAATTCCATGACGTATATCCAAAGTGCATCAAAGAGAGGGAGAGAAAAAAAAGATAAAGATATATAAATTTCCTCCTCCCGTTTTCTTCATCGTTTACTGTTATGTTTTCCTTGATTATCTTATTTTTCTCATGTGCGGTTTTTATACTGTAACACGATAGCTTGTGATTCAGTGACGGGAGGAGGCCAAGCCCCAGTTACTCATATAAACACACTTGCAGTTCACTGTTGATCTAGCATGTAAGGGTAGTGGGTTGGTGTGTGTTTGTGTGTGTGTGTTAGTACATCGTGTTCCCGGCAGTGTTGGCATAACGTAGCTTGAAGCCTCCCACGTTCTTCTGCCCCCTTACAACTGTTCCCTCGTCTGTCTGTCATACCTTGAGTTTTTGTCTTTCTTGTTCTCTGAATAAATGAAGGAGATCGTCTCTCCTTCCGAGCCTGTTCTCCTTTTTTTGATTCGATCTCTCCTTCTTGTGTACCTATCTCTTAGATAGATTGATTGATAGATAGACAGATCAGTTGGAGAGGACACTCGGCAGGACAGTGTGCGCTAACCATGCCTGAAGAATACAGCATGACGTTATGCCATAGGAAGTACGTCAACTGTTTGTCGAAGCGTACGATACTACTATGTTTGGTAGCGTACGATACTGTACGATGGCGGTGGGTGTATTAGGGTGTTTGATGATATATCGAAGCGCACAGGGAGTAGACATATGTCTGATAACGTTATATAGTGTCTTGTGTCTTTCTGTTAAGCGAATATCCGACAGCTTTTTCACATGGATTTCTACAACAGCTTACCTTTGAGGAGTGGCACGTCATCTCGTTACCTGTGGGAGGCGGTGGGACATGCCTAATGCGTCGGGGATGGCACGGTCGCTGAAGACTCCCTTTTGGCGGGTTCCCACCTGGCCTGGAGGATGTAGGAAGTGGGACAAGGACCGTAGGAGGCCCTCCAGTGTGGCGAGGGCGTCTGTGTGGAACGGTTGTGGGCTTCGCCACGTAATAAGGGATGTGGTCGATTTGACTTCCTACCTTGTTCTTGGCCCATGTGGGGTAAATACTTCGGTGCACAAGACCCCAGGTAATTGCTGTAAGAATTCGAGAACTCGGAGCTGAAGGAAGAAGGAAAAGGTATGAAAGATGAAGGAAATGATGCGAAGGAAGGAATTGTGATGTTTGTGGAGTGTTGAAGGAAGCATACCTCTGTTTTCAACAGTTGACTTCACGAAACCCGTTAAAAGCTGTGTCGAAGTAGAGGATGTCGAAGCTGTGTCGGAGACATCATTCAAGCTGTATTTGAGGAGACATCATTCAAGCTGTATTGAAGGAGACATCATTCAAGTTGTGTTGAAGGAGACATCATTCAAATTGTATTGGAGGAAACATCATTCAAACTGTTGAAGGAGACATCATTCAAGCTGTGTTGGAGGAGACATCATTCAAGCTGTGTTGGAGGGGACATCATTCAAGCTGTGTTGGAGGAGACATCATTCAAGCTGTGTTGGAGGGGACATCATTCAAGCTGTGTTGGAGGAGACATCATTCAAGCTGTGTTGGAGGAGACATCGTTCAAGCTGTGTCGGAGGAGACATCATTCAAGCTGTGTTGGAGGAGACATCACTCAAGCTGTGTTGGAGGAGACATCGTTCAAGCTGTGTTGGAGGAGACACCATTCAAGCTGTGTTGGAGGAGACATCACTCAAGCTGTGTTGGAGGAGACATCATTCAAGCTGTGTTGGAGGAGACATCATTCAAGTTGTGTTGGAGGGGACATCATTCAAGCTGTGTTGGAGGAGACATCATTCAAGCTGTGTTGGAGGAGACATCATTCAAGCTGTGTTGGAGGGGACATCACTCAAGCTGTGTTGGAGGGGACATCATTCAAGCTGTGTTGGAGGGGTGGAGTGAGGGTGCACACGTTACTTACCATCTCTCCTCTCGTGTTCCACGGTGACATCCGGCCTCGTGGCTTCCCCTGGTGTGGGTTTACCACACACTACGCCTCGGGGTGAAGGGGAGCCAGCTATCATATCTACACACACCTGTTGCTCTCACGTTACTCGAGTGCGGTGTGTCTCGAGGGAGGGACGGGCCACATTACCCGTGGGACGTGGGTAGTCCCTGGGAAGCATGAAGACGGGTGCTGGTAGTGATGATAGGAATCGTCATAATGAAAACCAAAATAAAATATGTGTAGCTGCTACTGCTGTTACCGTGTTACTACTAGTGATGCTGCTTTTACTGCTGCTGCATCTACTACTACTACTATGTTACTAATACTGCTGCTGCTACTGTTACTATACTACTACTACTACTACTACTACTACTACTACTACTACTACTACTATTACTACCACTACTACTACTACTACTGCTGCTGCTGCTACTGTTACTATACTACTACTACTACTACTACTACTACTACTACTACTACTACTACTACTACTGCTGCTGCTGCTGCAGCTGCTACTGTTGATGTACTACAACTACTACTACTACTAGTATTACTACTACTACTACTAGAACTACCACTAATTACTACTACTACTACTGCTGCTACTACTACCACCACTATTACTGTTACTGTTACCTCTGCCGTTACTCACTCCATTACCATCACTAGGACCATGACTCCTCCCACGTCCTCACACCCGTTGCTCTCTGTTGTACCGTTGTGGAGCATCCCGCATCACGTACCGTTAACAGTCATCTGCGGAAGGCTGGAGATGTCTACTACACCTACGCCAGCAGGGAACCCACCCACACTCCCCTACCCCAGCGCCACCAGCCATGAAGGAACCACCCTCCCTCCCTCACACACACACACACACACGCGCGCGCGCACACACAGCGGAGTGTCAAAGGTTCACACCTTCTGTGCTCCATAGTGGAGGTGGCATGCATCCGTGACACGTGGTGGGGATGACACGGCCGGGGATGTGGGATGGGGATGGAGGAGGAGGAGGGAACAAGAGAGAGAGAGAGAGAGAGAGAGAGAGAGAGAGAGAGAGAGAGAGAGAGAGAGAGAGAGAGAGAGAGAGAGAGAGAGAAGAGGGAAGGCGGTTGGTTACGTGTATAGTAGGCTCGGGGTATGGGGGAAGGGGGGAGTGGTGGTTGTGTTTTCCATTTAAGGTTTTCCGTGTTTTGGAAACCTTCATATGATATACAGTAGAAGGATATAGCAAGGTAGGTTTTCTTCTATCTTTCGAAGCCCACGAACATTGCTATAGGTGGTGTGTGTGTGTGTGTGTGTGTGTGTGTACACCCAGTTTGATGCATTATCGATGTCTTCATAACGCTGTAGTGTACGGCTGGTATGCTCTACAAGAGCAGCTGGGCTTAAGGAACCTCATACATCGTCGTAGGATGTCAGAATGTATCAGGAGGGTCGTGCAGGAACGAATCCTCACAGGAGTACAGTAGGAAGAGGCTCTTACGTGTCAGGATATCGATAGGATGGAAGGAAAAGAGATTATCAACAACTTTAGAATTTCTCTTGCTTAATCTTAAGGAACGTTTCTCTCCCTCGTCGGAACGTTCTGCAAGAACGTTCCAGACCCTTGCGAACGTTTGTGCGTTCACGTGCGCTTGGGAGGATGGTAGCAGTGTGCACACAGACCATAGGGCACACATGTACACCTGATGAACCCCAGACGTACGAGAGAAGCGACCAACCCCCAAACCCCCAGCAAACCCCCCTCGCCCCAGCCTCGTCAGGTGTTTGCTCGGCTGCGGCCAAACCTCGAGTCTAAGGTTTGTCTTCGTGTCCAGACTGCCTTTAAGCCAAAACTGAGTGTAAACACGTCCACGAGTGGTGTGTGTGTGTTGTGTGTGTGTGTGTGTGTGTGTGTGTGTGTGTGTGTGTGTGTGTGTGTGTGTGTCGTTGACCTCATGGTAATAGTAGTAGTATTAATGAAAGTCTTAACGAACAGGATTTTGCCAGACTCTGAAGATGTACGGAGAAAGTGTACATACGTCAGTGAGGCCGTGGCAAGAAGAGAAGAGAGAGAGAGAGAGAGAATACAGTGTTAAACAGACAGTCATTACATAAACATAAGATGTCAACAGTGGTTGAGGCTGTTACTGAAGTGGTCATCTGCCAGTTCAGACGGTGTTTGTTGCGGTGCTGAACTACAGACTCGGGGACGAGGGATCTCCGGTAGCATGAGTTGACGGTGGCTGGTGGCTGGCTCTAGTAGCTTATACACGAACTGTCGTATGGTTAGAGAGAATCGGGAGGACCGGTTGTGTGTTAGGGAGTGGAGGAAAGCATAAGGGACGAGGAATGTAGGAACTGTATGACTGGAGGATTGGAAGATGGTACTGATGTGTTCCTCTCAGCTTAGCTTGTCGTCCAGCTTGATACTGTGAAGCTTGGTGGACTGGACAACCCGGAGGGGACTGGGGTCTAGTGAGACAGTAGGGGGATGGGACAGGGTTAGAAGCTTGGTGGACTGGACAACCCGGAGGGGACTGGGGTCTAGTGAGACAGTAGGGGGATGGGACAGGGTTAGAAGCTTGGTGGACTGGACAACCTGGAGGGGACTGGGGTCTAGTGAGACAGTAGGGGATGGGACAGGGTTGGAGACGTGACTGATGTGCTTAACAACCTCGACCTTGTTTGGCTGACGGTGAGGTGGTTGGCGGTGATCCAGCCCTGGGGGGGTTGTTAAAGGGCGTCGTAGAGACGGCCGTTAACTATGACACCGGTGGTTTAGACCCCGTCGACTGCCTTCCATCGTGTCGGCAAACAACACTCAGGGCACCATTAACGAGGAAGCAGGAGGGTTTCATCCTCACGTGTGTGTGTGTGTGTGTGTGTGTGTGTGTGTGGGACCGTCCGTGGGCGACCACCGTTACTCTCACCGGTGCGGGCGGGTGGTAGGTAGTGTGTGTGTGTGTCTGTGTGTGTGGTGTACTGCTCACCAACTGCCCGAGTTCCGCGCTCTCTTGCCATCCCGCTAGTTCCTTCCCCCCTCCCTCCCTCCCCTCCCCTCCCTTCCCCAGCCCTCAGGGCGGGTCCGAGGAGGAGGAGGAGGAGGGAGGGAAGGTCTGTCGGCCTCCAGTAACGGGAGAGGAAGAAGTGATAGATGGATGGATTGGTGAGGTGGGAGGGGACGTGGGGAGGAACAGCTGGGAGACAGACGTAGGGAAGGGGGGGAAAAAAGAGGGAGAGAGTCGAAAGACAAAAGAATGAGAGAGAGAGAGAGAGAGAGAGAGAGAGAGAGAGAGAGAGAGAGAGAGAGAGAGAGAGAGA
Organism: Panulirus ornatus; assembly: GCF_036320965.1. NCBI lineage: Eukaryota > Metazoa > Arthropoda > Malacostraca > Decapoda > Palinuridae > Panulirus > Panulirus ornatus. The sequence goes on along the minus strand of NC_092250.1, from coordinate 2,192,409 downwards.
GAGAGAGAGAGAGAGAGAGAATCAGAGGAATTGATGATGATGGAGATAGTTTACGTGAGTGAGAGAGAGAGACGAAGAGAGACCCAGAGGGGGAGGCAAGGTGAACGTAGAAAACACACACACACACACACACACACACACACAACAACAACAACAACAACAACAGGTGATAAATACCCAACAGTATAAGAAATGATGAACAGAACATTGGTAAAGTAGTTATGTATATATATATATATATATATATATATATATATATATATATATATATATATATATATATATATATATATATATATATATATATATATATAAATATATATATATATATATATATATATATATATATATATATATATATATATATATATATATATATATATATATATATATATATTATCCCTGGGGATAGGGGATTAAGAATACTTCCCACGTATTCCCTGCGTGTCGTAGAAGGCGACTAAAAGGGGAGGGAGCGGGGGGCTGGAAATCCTCCCCTCTCGGTTTTTTTTTTTTTTTTTTTTTTTTTTTTTTTTTTTTCCAAAAGAAGGAACAGAGGGGGCCAGGTGAGGATATTCCAAAAAAGGCCCAGTCCTCTGTTCTTAACGCTACCTCGCTAACGCGGGAAATGGCGAATAGTTTAAAAAAAAAAAAAAAAAAAATATATATATATATATTTATTTATTTATTTATTTATTTATTTGTATATCACTAAGAGAATAGTGAAGGAGAAGATGGGAACACGGTATGAGTCGTGAATCGAAAGTATGGAAAATGGGAGTCGGTTGGTTCAGTTAGTTAGTTAGTTAGCGGTTGGTTGGTTGTGTGGCGTCAGACGTGTTGGCCAGCCACCCCGAGCAGACCTTGGCTGCCCAGACCTTACCTTTCACCGGAAACTGGCGTGTTCCCGTACCGGATACTGGTGGACTGGTTCCTGTACCGGTTACTGGTGGACCGGTTGCTGTACCAGTACATTAATGATAGGTAGCCACACACACACACACACACACACACACACACACGTGCATAGACAGAGCGGAGGTGTGATGTGTGGAAATACCCAAGCAGTAAATTAATGATGTTATTATTAGTAGTAGTATTTGTAGTAGTAGTAGTAGTAGTAATAGTAGCTGTAATGCTGTAGTAATAGTAGTGGTAGTAGTACTAGTAATAGTAATAGTAGTGGGAGTAGTAGTAGTAGTAGTGGTAGTAGTAATGGTAGTAGTAGTAGTAGTGGTAGTAGTACTGGTAATATAGTAGTAGTAGTGGTAGTAGTTTGGTAGTAATAGTAGTAGTGGTAGTAGTACTGGTAGTAGTAGTAGTAGTAGTGGTAGTAGAGTTCATGATGATAATGCATAACTGATAACAAGAGGGATGAGTATATGATGTTACGACAACTGTGACCTCCAGACTGTGACCTACAATACGTCTTGACTACTGGGTCGCACCGGATGTCGTCCAGCCGCGCCCCCAGGACCTGTCGTTTTCCTCAGCACGACCAAAGGAAGTTCACCAGCCCGCGTGGAGGCTGGGGGATCCGTCTAGTCGTCCCATATATATATATATATATATATATATATATATATATATATATATATATATATATTGCCTCCATTAATCACTTGAGTACGACGGTACGACCCCTGAGCACGACGCTACGACCCTTGGGTATGATACTGTGACCTTTTGACCTGACCCTTAAGGGCCAGGAGCGCGCGCACACACACACACACACACACACACACACACACACACACACACACACACACACACACACACACTGTTCAACAGTAGTTCACCATCATGACCTATTGACTTGATGGGGGGTGGGGGACCTCGTTCATTAACCCGGAACTAGGAAGCTCTGAACACCAGGCTAAGTTCACCATCAGAATCCGTTCATCGGGCCAAGTTCATCAGGAAGCGATTCCCGTTCACCAGCAAACCCAGGTTCAGCCAGGTCCCGTTCATCAGTCAAGTCCCGTTCCACCGGGCCTCGTTCAGCAGTAGGCTAAGTTACCATTAACTCCTCGTTCATCAGACCGTGTTCACCATCAGGCCCCCGTTCATCTAGGCAAACTCGTCCCGTTCACCAAGGACCTTAGTTATAAGTCTTCTAAGTTCATTCAAGATCCGTCCGCCGTAGCTTTGCTCGTGACTGCGCTAAGTTCAGGTCCTCCTGGGGCGCTACCGGTCACGTAATCTTCGTATGTGGGTCTGGCCGGGAACCGGAAGCTCCTGCAGGAGGCAGAGACGAGAACAGGAACCTCCTGCAGGAGGCGAAGACGAGAACAGGAAACTCCTGCAGGAGGCGAAGACGAGAGCAGGAACCTCCTGCAGGAGGCGAAGACGAGAACAGGAAACTCCTGCAGGAGGCGAAGACGAGAGCAGTGGCGGAGATAATGGTGGTGATGGAGATGACCGGTGGTGGTGCTGGTGGTGGAGATGCCTGTGGTTTTTAACTGTTTGGTGAAGATGGTGGAGACTGTGTATACTTTCAGTGACGCTTCTGTGTTGGTGATGATGCAGTTTGCTGCTGTTGGTGGAGATGAGGTAATAAGTGTTGGTGATGCTGATGCCTTTATGATGACGAGGGTCTAGGGTTACGCTTGATGCCGTAGTGGCTAAGGTGACTTCAGCATACAAGCATATTCCAGCATGCTTGGGTTCTTCAGCATGGTAGTAATGCTTCAGCATACAGTAATTCTGTAAATAATGCTTCAGCATACATACTAACACAGTATTGTTATACTTCAGCATACTGCAGCATACATACTCAGTATACTTATACTTCAGCATACTGCAGCATACATACTCAGTATTGTTATACTTTAGCATACTGCAGCATACATACTAACTTAGTATAGTTATACTACAGCATACACACTAACTCAGTATACTTATACTTCAGCATACTGCAGCATACATACTAACTTAGTATTGTTATTCAACATTCACTGGTACAGCATACAGGCATACTTTAGCATACATGCTAATTCAGCCTCCTTATACTTCAGCATACATGTTAATGACTCAGAATACTTCAGCTTGCACACTGGCAGCAGCATACAGGCATACTACAGCATAACTTTTACCCACTTATTCAAAACTCGAAGGGAAAGGTTCAAATCACGAGAGAAGAAATCAAACCACAGCAGAGAGACATGTGAGAAAACTCTCTCTCTCTCTCTCTCTCTCTCTCTCTCTCTCTCTCTCTCTCTCTCTCTCTCTCTCTCTCTCTCGACATAGACAGATTAAACCAGTCAGAGTCGGGCAGGTGTGATTACATAGCGTGTGTGTGTGTGCGTGCGTGGACACACACACACACACACACACACACACACACACACACACACCTGGGGGGAAAAGCTACCGTGAGAGTAAGTAGCGAGAGAAAGTAATTTTCACCCACCATGATCGTGTGCGCTCAAAGAGCCGTAGAGAGAGAGAGAGAGAGAGAGAGAGAGAGAGAGAGAGAGAGAGAGAGAGAGAGAGAGAGAGAGAGAGCTGGCTGGCGTCTCGCCATACCACAAGGCAAGTCTCCAACACCATTGTTTGTTGGCCACTAAAAATGGGTTCCACCGCCCCCCCCCCCCCCTTTCCCCCTTCCTTCTCACGAGCAAATCACTTTAAGTATAGTTCGGTCGTTTGGTTAACTTTTTTGATGAATGATCATCGGCCGGTATGATAATCCCCCGTCGTCCGTGGATCACTAGGTGGTACTGGAGATTAATCCCAGGAGAAGGGATGAGCTTAGGAAGGGGATTAATGCAGGGGAGAGGAGAGTAATCCAGAAAAGCATTAACCCTATTAGAGTAAGACAACAAAAGTAATCATCAGAAAGTAATTCTGGTGTAAAAGTAATCCCCAAAGAAAACGATGACGGGATTTATTGTAAGCTCGGGGAAAAGTAATCCTAGAAATCAAACTAATCCCACCTCCAGTAATTTTCAGTGGGAAAGTAATGGAGAGGAAAGTAATCCCGCTAGTAAGAAGTGAAGGGAAAAAAATCTCTTTAAGTAACATAAATCCCAAAATAGGATTTTTCTTTCAATGACAAGGACAGTGTAAAGAGCGAAATCCTCCGGAAATTAACCCCAGCGAGGAGAGTGATCAAAAAAAGAATTTATGGGTAATCCTGAGGCGGGTTGAGGGAGTAATCCCAGTGTGTTACTGGATCACCAGGTAACATCCGTTACACAGCTGTGTGACCTTCACGATCTGGGCTTCGTAACGCGGAAGTAGACGAGGCGAGCGCGGTGTGGGGCGATGGGGATGGTCTTGCTAGGAGGTGGGTGTACGTGGGGGAGTAATGTAGGGAGGTGGGTGTACGTGGGGGAGTAATGTAGGGAGGTGGGTGTACGTGGGGGAGTAATGCTGGGAGGTGGGTGTACGTGGGGGAGTAATGTAGGGAGGTGGGTGTACGTGGGGGAGTAATGTAGGGAGGTGGGTGTACGTGGGGGAGTAATGTAGGGAGGTGGGTGTACGTGGGGGAGTAATGTAGGGAGGTGGGTGTACGTGGGGGAGTAATGTAGGGAGGTGGGTGTACGTGGGGGAGTAATGTAGGGAGGTGGGGGAGTAATGTTGGGAGGTGGGTGTACGTGGGGGAGTAATGCTGGGAGGTGGGGGAGTAATGTAGGGAGGTGGGGGAGTAATGTTGGGAGGTGGGTGTACGTGGGGAGTAATGTTGGGAGGTGGGTGTACGTGGGGAGTAATGTTGGGAGGTGGGTGTACGTGGGGGAGTAATGTTGGGAGGTGGGTGTACGTGGGGGAGTAATGTTGGGAGGTTGGTGTACGTGGGGGAGTAATGTAGGGAGGTGGGGGAGTAATGTTGGGAGGTGGGTGTACGTGGGGAGTAATGTAGGGAGGTGGGGGAGTAATGTTGGGAGGTGGGTGTACGTGGGGGAGTAATGTTGGGAGGTGGGTGTACGTGGGGGAGTAATGTAGGGAGGTGGGGGAGTAATGTTGGGAGGTGGGTGTACGTGGGGAGTAATGTTGGGAGGTGGGTGTACGTGGGGGAGTAATGTTGGGAGGTGGGTGTACGTGGGGGAGTAATGTTGGGAGGTGGGTGTACGTGGGGAGTAATGTTGGGAGGTGGGTGTACGTGGGGGAGTAATGTTGGGAGGTGGGTGTACGTGGGGAGTAATGTTGGGAGGTGGGTGTACGTGGGGGAGTAATGCTGGGAGATGGGTGTATGTGGGGGGATTAATGCTGGAAAATGGGTGTATGTGGGGGGATTGAAACTGGGAGATGGGTGTACTTGGGGGAGTAATGCTTGGAGATGGATGTACGTGGGGAAGTAATGCTTGGAGATAGGTGAACGTGGGGGAGTAATGTTAGGAGATAGTTGGACATGAGAGAGACATGTTAGCAGGTAGATGTACGTGGGGAGTCGTGTTAGCAGATAGATGTACATGGGGAGACTGTTAGCAGATAGATGTACTTGGGGAGACATGTTAGAAGATAGATATGCACAGGGAGACGTGTTAGGAGAAGTCACACGGCAGATCTGTGATTTCCACTCTTAAGTTTTTCCAGTGGCGTTAGAGAAAATGGGATGCGTTTAGAGAAAATGGGAAGTGCAGAGCAGTAAGGTAAACAGGTCATGTGGAGGGAAGGTTTTGCGCAGGTTCAGAGCGGGTTTGTTATGATATTTAGAACACGGGGAGGAGGAATGTTGCTCCCCACGTGCTTAGAACTCACTCCCTTGTGTAGAGAAAGTCTCTCTCTCTCTCTCTCTCTCTCTCTCTCTCTCTCTCTCTCTCTCTCTCTCTCTCTCTCTCTCTCTCTCTCTCTCACACACACAAACACAGACACACAGTTACTAATAGGAAGACAGAGATAAAAGAGAATTAAAAATATTTTGTAAGTTAGATAAGAGGAGATGGGAGTGTTGTGGTTCCCGTGCTGTGGTGGGCGCATGTTGAACTTTCTCGTGTCTCGTGTCTTGAAAAAGACTTTCCTTGTGATGAGTGTGTGGGGGGGTGGGGGTCAAGGCTAAGGTCATGGCTCCTGGCTGCAGGGGTCAGGCACTGTATACACTGAGGTGAGCAGGAACTTGAGGTTGGGGGGGGGGGTTTGTTTGTGGGGTTGGGAGCTTGCAGTGGATGGGGTAAATGGCCGATTTGTGAGATGGGGAGGAGAGGGTTGGGTTGTACTGGAAGGGTTGGAGGGGTTGTGGTGTGTGGGGTGTTGGAGGTTGGGGTGGAGAATGGGGGTTAGTAGTGAGGCAGTTGATTATTTTAGAGGTTAGGACGAAGGAAACTTAGGTTGTGGTTGTGGGAAGGAGGAGGAGGAGGTTGGGTTATGATCGATGTGATATGTGTATACTGGATGGGTTGTGGAGGAGGAGGGAGGAGGGTGGGTTATGATCGATGTGATATGTGTACTGGATGGATTGTGGAGGAGGAGGAGGAGGAGGGCCGGGTTATGATCGATGTGATATGTGTACTGGATGGGTTGTGGAGGAGGAGGTTGGGTTATGATCGATGTGATATGTGTACTGGATGGGTTGTGGAGGAGGAGGGAGGTGTAGCCGCACCCACTCCATCACTAGAAAGTGTGCGGAGGGAGGGAGTCACCTGCTGGTGTTGACGCCGAGGGTGGCGGCGGTGGTGGGGTATGGGGAGGAAAGCTGAGTGAGGCCGCACCCGCACCCGCAGCGGCTCCAGCTGACAACTGCTGCGGACTAGAGACACTTGCCGTGTGTCTCGTTACCGTCTTGTCTTTTTTGTGTGCGTGCGTGTGTGTGTGTGTGTGTGTGTCTTTATGGTACCGTGAGAGAGAGAGAGAGAGAGAGAGAGAGAGAGAGAGAGAGAGAGAGGCCCGTGAACGTGTGCGTCTTACTGTACGGTGCTGGGAGAGAGTCTTGTACTCGCTGGGGTCCTACAGCGAGAACACAGACAAAACGTAGATATGTAGACTGCAGACAGACGCAGATATGTAGACTGCAGACAGACGTAGATATGTCGACTACAGACAGACGTAGATATGTAGACTACAGACAGACGTAGATATGTAGACTACAGACTGACGTAGATATGTAGACAACGGACATACAGACAGATAGACAGACAGACATTGAAGGTACTGAGCTGATGACCAGATAGACAGACACGCAAAACACAAAGAAAAAGTGGAGTGGGGGGGAGTTAGACAAAAGTGACTGGTATAGAAAAAGATTAACAGACAGTTTAGCAGACAGAGACAAAACAAGAGTCTCAGACAGACAGATATGGACAGTCAGAGACAGGACGTCACACGCGCAACGCATCCTTTTTTGCATGTGGACGCCGTTCCGTTCTGACGTACGCGCCTCCGCCGGGCGTGACATCATCATCATCATCACACAGCCAAGCAGAAAGAGAAAAGATGAAAGCGAGAGTCGCGTGGGGGCCTCGAACCCCGGGGGGAAAGCGAAAAATGCGAGCGGCAGGAAAGAGAAAGGTGGCGAGGGGTTGGAGAACAGATGAAAGCAAAGGTAAATGATGCTTATAGGCGGGAGGAGGAGGAGGAGGGGGATTGAAGGGGGGGGGAGGAGAGAGAGTGTGTTGATTGAGGGGGGGGGGGGGGGAAGGCACGCAGGAGGGAGTGGCGAGGCGTGGGGACGAATGGATAGGTGTGCTTTGTGGTAGGGCGACGAAGAGGAGGGAGGTGGTGTAGTTGGGTTGGGAAGGGACGAGGAGTAGATGGATGAGGGATGGATGGATAGAGGGAGAGTTTTGCAGTGGGTTGGATTACGAGAGTGGATGAATGGAGGAAGACATGGATGAATGGATTGAGGGAGAGCTGCACGAACGGATGACTCGGGTAAGGCTGGGGACGGGGATGGATGTTATGGGGGCCGAATGTGTGAATAGATGGATGGATAGATAGAGGGAAGAGGTTGATGCTGTGGATAGAGAGAATGGGAGATGAAGAGAGGAGTGGGATGGAAGGGGAGGGAGAAGAGGATGGAGGAAATGTGTTGGAGTGATTGATTGCTGGTTGGAATATTGGATGACAAGATGATTGACTCAGTTGATGGATAGATTAAGTTGTGAAGAAGGACTGGAGGAGATAGTTAAATGGATGGATGAGGGATCATATAGTTGGAGGCTGACTTGAACCTCGAAGGTCGACCTTCGCCTCTCCTGACCTCCGTCACGCGTTGTTTGTGACAAACCACAGGCCAGTGACGGGGAATGGAGGGGACGACAGGGATGGGAAGGGAAAAGGGGAAGAATGGGAGGTAGATGGTGATGGTAGTAGAGCGAAGGTGGAGGGTGGGATAAGTTCAGAACACCTGTGGCGCGTGGGTGGCACATGTTGTGTTGCAAGGAGTTGCCACACACCTGCCACGGATGTGGTGACCACAGATGTGCGTGCACTGGGGGCGGTGTTGTCGCTCTTACATACGTGGCCCCCTCAATCCCCCCCTCCCTCCCTCCCTCACACACACACACACACACACACACACACACACACACACACACACACACACACACACACACACACACACAGATGCCATCACCTCCTCTCATAACAGAAGGTTAACACTTGGCCAAGCGTGTCCTGTAAGACAGGGAAACCTGTTATGATGATTTCTCACGAATGTAGACCGTGTATCACGAATGGAACCAGTGTCACGAATGGAGCCAGTGTCACGAATGTAGGCAGTGACACGAATTTAACCAGTGACACGAGTGGAGGTAGTGTCATGAATGTAGGCAGTGACACGAATTTAACCAAGTGACACGAATGTTGGTAGTGTCACGAATGCATGCAAGTCGCCCATAATAAGACGTCGTCAGTCACTGAGGTTCGTGTACGTATCTGTGATAAGCTTGGGTTGCACGGACGCGTCCGTGTGGGGTTCGAACGGACGCCATCATATACAACTGTGAGTGGACCGCCACTCACCCATGTAGCCTGGTTATTGGTCGACCTTAAGGCTGACAATGGAGGCTAAGGGAATAAATTGCTCCTCTCTCTCTCTCTCTCTCTCTCTCTCTCTCTCTCTCTCTCTCTCTCTCTCTCTCTCTCTCTCTCTCTCTCTCTAAACCAGGTACCCCTTTTTATCGACCAAAACCCCCGTTGGGGGATGGATGAACAGCTGGGTTGACTGTGGACCGACTGCCGCAACCCCAGGATTCGAACCCATAACGCTCTACCGCGGGCGGCCCGTGAGTAGACGGTACACATTAGAAAGCAAAATGGGGATAAACCATAGAGCACCACACACACACACACACACACACACACACACACACACACACACACACACACACACACGCCCAGGCTACAGTTAGCTAATGTTGGTCGCTTTATATGACCACATGTCGTACCACAGGCTCTCCAACTCACACAGAGTCAGTAAGACAGTGGTTAGGACGAGGTATGATTGTCTCCGTAGTCTGCCATTAACGAGGACTTTGCAACGAAATGATAAGAAACATAGTATTCATTTTGAGAGGCTTGCTTTCTCAACATGCCCAGGATGAGATGTACTGAGAGAGAGAGAGAGAGAGAGAGAGAGAGAGAGAGAGAGAAGGATGCTACACTCCACTCTGGTCATGCTACCTCCTGACCACCTTATGAAACACTGGAATATGATCTACCATCAGGGTTGAGATAGACTGTGGGTTATGCCTGTCTTCTTCCTCCCCTCACTATATCCTTCTCATGAATAGCCACTATTGTCTACCCGTGTGGCAGTGAGTGTCATGAGGCGATCGTGTGGAGTCTCGTAGTAGTACCTGACCATATACCACGAGAGACTCGCATGAGGGGGAAGGGCTGGCGCGTGGTGCCCTCCGCAGGAAAGTCTACACTTGAGATTATGTGTTACGTGTTTGGTTCTGACGAATATTGTGTGTGTGTGTGTGTGAGAGAGAGAGAGAGAGAGAGAGAGAGAGAGAGAGAGAGAATGCTTGTGGACTTAATGTTAACAACCCACAGCAACGTAAATACAGCAACGTAAGCCAAGGAAAGGAACATGACAGTCACTGAGGGGGAGAGTTAGAGTACAAAAAAGATATATGTGTGTGTGTGTGTGTATGCCACTGTATAAGAGGTAATGAACACCAGTGATTGCTTTCCCAAGCAGCTATAAGAACTCTAGGCCAAGAATTATCATAGAAGTTTGTGTGTGGTTGTCCCCTGTTGTGCTGCAAGGTGGAGGGGCTGACACCAGCCACCAGGTCGGCACATGTGGCGGTGCGGGGGCTTTTGAACTGACTACAGGAACAACAGAACCGGGAGGAGGAGAGGGTGGGAAAAAATGGACACAATAGGAAGATCGAGACGAAGAAACAGTACGAAACACTAGGAATAGATCATGAATAATGCGTTACAGCAACGTGATGATGAAGGAGAGTAACATGGATGCATAATGAGAACTTTGTGTACTGTGTTTATGTCCTTCATCTGCTGAGAGGCTTTGGGCGAGTTTTTTGTCTTCGTAATCATTTAAAAGTTTTACAGAAAACGCGAGCGTGTTTGTGTGTGGTGCGCCCAGTCAGCTGATGTAGACCCACGTGGCATTGTTTATTTTACGTCATTTGTTTGTTGTTATCGTTTAATTGAATGATATTACTATTATCATTAATGTTGTCATTATCATTATTATCATTATTATTATTATCATTGTTATTATTATTATTATTATTATTATTATTATTATTATTATTATTATTATTATAGTCATCTATTCGATGAATACAAAGGAATTCGAACCGCAGACCATTATGTTCTAACGATGTTGTTTGTGGTAGTGGAAGGGAACAGATATCCTTTGATTATCATAGTAAGAGGAGAAAAAGACAGAGATGATTCAAAGAGAAAGAACGTGTCATGTTTTCACGTACGTAAGTGAAACATACAGTCCTGTCTGTTCTTAAATGTTGTATTCGTGGTGGTGTTTTCACCTAACCTAACTTAGAGTGAAAAATGAATCCTCATTAATTCTAATATTCGTAAGTTATGTGTCATGTTCGTGGTGTCTTAGATATTGTCTGTTGGACATCTGTCTGTATGACAAGTGAAGCTGTTATTTTCATTGTGTGGTTATGTGTCTGGTTCATCTCTTATCTGTCTGTCTAGTACACTCTGTCTTCCTGTCTCATTCCCCGTCTCTCACTGTCTTACCTATGGACTCTGCTCTGATGTGGCGAACTCACAAATCACGAAGGAGGAAAAAATCGTCTCATATTCATGAATTTTCATTTCCAATATTTTTTTTTAACGTTAAATGGAAGATTTTGCCAAGTGATTTTTTGATCTACAACAATTTCATTTGCGTCATTTCCAAGTGATTTTTTTGATCAACAATTTCATTTGCGTCATTTCCAAGTGATTTTTTTATGTACAACAATTTCATTTGCGTCATTTGTAGACTTTTGTAAATCAATAGAGATTTCTTTTTTTTGATGGGGATGTTTTATGATTATTATTATTACGTAGTTTAGATAATGGCAGGTTATCATCGTACTCAGTGGTCGTAGTGAGGGGTATTTACCGTCGTGGTCAAGGGTAGTTTAGTGTTGTCTTGCTCAGGTGTCGAACCATCGTGTTCAAGGGTTAAAAGTTAAAAGAATGTTGTGACGAACGTAGAAATGATTACTACGATTACCTGTTTACTGGATGAAGTTGAGCATAAAGTGTGTGTGTGTGTGTGTGAGAGAGAGAGAGAGAGAGAGAGAGAGAGAGAGAGAGAGAGAGAGAGAGAGAGAGAGAGAGAGAGAGAGAGAGATGCTGAGTAATGTAGAAGGAGAGCTTTGAAAAAAAAGCAAATTACGGTATGGTATTGGACGAGAAAGACTAGAGTGTGGAAGGGAAAGAAAGAACATCTGTTGTGTGGCAGGCCTGCACACCTGCGGCCCACATCTGTCCAGGAACACTCACCAGGTGTACAACACCAGCAACACACAGGTGTTGTGACACGCCAGCCGCCCAAAAGAGCTCAGATAGGAAAGTAAACAACACGGAAGTGCTCAGTTCTAGTGACGTCAGCAACACTTAGCGAAGTGCACGAAAGTCAGAGAAAATAGGAACCTCACTTATTTGAATATATATATATATATATATATATATATATATATATATATATATATATATATATATATATATATATATATATATATATTACCACCTCCCCCTTGTTTGATCGCCGTTTCTCGTGTTAGCGAGGTAGCACCATGAAACAAGAGAATAAAGGCCGTATTCACTCACATCCATTCTCTAGCTGTCATGTGTAATGCACCGAAACGATAGCTCCCTATCCACATTCAGGTCCCACAGACCGATGAGAGCACGTCGACCCCGGTATACCATATCGTTCCCATTTACTCTATCCCTTGCACGCCTCTTACCCTCCTTTATGTTCAGGCTCCGATCGCTCAAAATCTTTTTCACTCCATCCTTCTGCCTCCAACTGGTCTTTCGTTTCTCCTTTTTCCCTCCACATATATCCTCTTTGTCGACGTTTCTCACTCATTCACTCCATATGTCAACACCATTTCACCACACCCTCTTACCCTTTTATTACTTACAAGATCACATGTATACATATGTTTATATGTGTATATACTTCCTGTTTTAGAAGTTCCCTTTTTTTAATTTTCTATTTTTTTTTTTTTTTTCTCCAAAAGAAGGAACAGAGAAGGGGGCCAGGTGAGGATTTCCCTCAGAGGCCCAGTCCTCTGTTCTTAACGCTACCTTGCTAACGCGGGAAATGGCGAATTGTTTGAAAGAAAAGAAAGATCTATATATATATATGGGTGCGCGTGTAGGTGAGCGTGTGTTGTGTGTGTGTGTATGTGTGGTAAGGCGTATATCCGGGTAGGTACAGGAGGCGTCAGTACGCCCCGTGCAGCTAACCTGCTGTGGGTCGGTCAGCCATGGCCTCCCTCCTCACCTCGCTCGCCTGCTTGTCTTACATAAATACTTCAACACTTCTGGGTAAACTGTTGCCTCCCCGGCTGCACCAACCGTTCCCACACGTATCTGTTTCACTACCAAACTTTATATATATATATATATATATATATATATATATATATATATATATATATATATATATATATATATATATATATATCAGCGATAGTGACCGTGGCACAGAAGTTTTATATTACGTAATAACCAGACCATCTTAACACACGTTGAATTAATTACTCCTCTTGTTAAAATTCTTGAGTCATATTACCGATCTCTCGCTCCTGGGATATCCCCAACCCGGAAGGGATCTTGTACGTCTTCTGGTTAGATGTTTATTGACTCGTGTGTGTGTGTGTGTGTGCGTTAAGCTTTCCATGTGTTTTGAGTGTGTTTGGAGTGGCCTGGCTTACCTTGGGCGCAAGCTACCGCCGAGCGTATGTTTGCGGGAACTTGTTAATTAAAAGTCTGGTCACAACCCTCACAGGTCCTGCAACCCGGAAGGTAGCACTGGAGGCTCCATTGGTACGGCCAGCGCGCAAGAATGGTGCAGCGGCAGCTCTTAAAGAGTCTTGTTCGTATATGACCGCCTCAGTTTATATTCCCTCCCTCACTCCCTCCTCCTACTCTTCCTCCTTCTCCTCGTGTGAGCGCATAACCACAGTACAGCGAAATATATATAGTTATTTATATATATATATATATACACATATACAACGCCGTAGATAAAGGTATTGTGACACCCGTATGACGTGAGCGAAACGGCGAGGGTGGGGGGTGGATAGTATATATCAGGACGGCTTCAGAACACGGAAGTATGCGGGTCGGGGTGGGTGGAGGGGATGTGGCGGGGGGGTAGGAGGACGGAGCAGGAGCCAAGGATAGGATGGCAGAGAGGTGGGCGGGGACCGCTCACTCCCCTGTGGCCGAGACGGGCGGGAGGGCGCGCTTCGTTTCCTTGTTGCCCCCGCGCGCGCCATCTCTCTCTCTCTCTCTCTCTCTCTCTCTCTCTCTCTCTCTCTCTCTCTCTCTCTCTCTCTCTCTCTCCCTTGTGTACAGCTACGTTAAGACCCGTCCTCACCCTCCGTGCCCCCCAGCCTACACGTCTCTCGTTTCCTTGTTCGCTCGTCTCTAGTGGTCATCTCGTTGGCCCGACACGACTAACTACCCTCTCCCCCTTTTTTGTTTGTATGTTTGTTATAAGTTAGTTAACCCGGGGCGGGTATGACAGCCTCGTTCGGTCTGTGTGGCCTTGGGGGGGGGGGGGTTATAAAGGAGTTGCCATTCATTCTACGACAACGAAGATATATGATATAGATAGATAATATATATATATATATATATATATATATATATATATATAGATAGATAGATAGATAGATAGATAGAGATAGATAGATAGATAGATGATTAGATATTGTCAGTATGTGATCTGATTATTTGTTTTGGCACTTACATGATCGTGTGTCTGGTCGTAATACAGTATTTGTAATACGTAATGTAACACTATGTCACATGACACAAAACTCTCTCTCTCTCTCTCTCTCTCTCTCTCTCTCTCTCTCTCTCTCTCTCTCTCTCTGGGTAGAGCAACACACCCCCCCCCCCCCCCCTTCCCCTTCGTCTCACTTTGCTCTACGCTGAAATTCCAGATAATAAATCGACTCCCGTCCCACTCAAAAGAGATT
>NC_092250.1:2117806-2175306 GCF_036320965.1 Panulirus ornatus | reverse complement strand
TATATATATATATATATATAAAATATATATATATATATATATATATATATATATATAAAGAGGAGTGAATGTTGGGTGAAGAAGGTGGTGAGAGTAAGTGAGCTTGGGAAGGAGACCTGTGTGGGGAAGTACCAGGAGAGACTGTGTACAGAATGGAAAAAGGTGAGAACAATGGAAGTAAGGGGAGTGGGGGAGGAATGGGATGTATTTAGGGAATCAGTGATGGATTGCGCAAAAGATGCTTGTGGCATGAGAAGAGGGGGAGGTGGGCTGTTTAGAAAGGGTAGTGAGTGGTGGGATGAAGAAGTAAGAGTATTAGTGAAAGAGAAGAGAGAGGCATTTGGACGATTTTTGCAGGGAAAAAATGCAATTGAGTGGGAGAAGTATAAAAGAAAGAGACAGGAGGTCAAGAGAAAGGTGCAAGAGGTGAAAAAAAGGGCAAATGAGAGTTGGGGTGAGAGAATATCATTAAATTTTGGGGAGAAAAAAAAGATGTTCTGGAAGGAGGTAAATAGGGTGCGTAAGACAAGGGAGCAAATGGGAACTTCAGTGAAGGGCGTAAATGGGGAGGTGATAACAAGTAGCGGTGATGTGAGAAGGAGATGGAATGAGTATTTTGAAGGTTTGTTGAATGTGTCTGATGACAGAGTGGCAGATATAGGGTGTTTTGGTCGAGGTGGTGTGCAAAGTGAGAGGGTTAGGGAAAAATGATTTGGTAAACAGAGAAGAGGTAGTAAAAGCTTTGCGGAAGATGAAAGCCGGCAAGGCAGCAGGTTTGGATGGTATTGCAGTGGAATTTATTAAGAAAGGGGGTGACTGTATTGTTGACTGGTTGGTAAGGTTATTTAATGTATGTATGACTCATGGTGAGGTGCCTGAGGATTGGCGGAATGCGTGCATAGTGCCATTGTACAAAGGCAAAGGGGATAAGAGTGAGTGCTCAAATTACAGAGGTATAAGTTTGTTGAGTATTCCTGGTAAATTATATGGGAGGGTATTGATTGAGAGGGTGAAGGCATGTACAGAGCATCAGATTGGGGAAGAGCAGTGCGGTTTCAGAAGTGGTAGAGGATGTGTGGATCAGGTGTTTGGTTTGAAGAATGTATGTGAGAAATACTTAGAAAAGCAAATGGATTTGTATGTAGCATTTATGGATCTGGAGAAGGCATATGATAGAGTTGATAGAGATGCTCTGTGGAAGGTATTAAGAATATATGGTGTGGGAGGCAAGTTGTTAGAAGCAGTGAAAAGTTTTTATCGAGGATGTAAGGCATGTGTACGTGTAGGAAGAGAGGAAAGTGATTGGTTCTCAGTGAATGTAGGTTTGCGGCAGGGGTGTGTGATGTCTCCATGGTTGTTTAATTTGTTTATGGATGGGGTTGTAAGGGAGGTAAATGCAAGAGTCCTGGAAAGAGGGGCAAGTATGAAGTCTGTTGGGGATGAGAGAGCTTGGGAAGTGAGTCAGTTGTTGTTCGCTGATGATACAGCGCTGGTGGCTGATTCATGTGAGAAACTGCAGAAGCTGGTGACTGAGTTTGGTAAAGTGTGTGGAAGAAGAAAGTTGAGAGTAAATGTGAATAAGAGCAAGGTTATTAGGTACAGTAGGGGTGAGGGTCAAGTCAATTGGGAGGTGAGTTTGAATGGAGAAAAACTGGAGGAAGTGAAGTGTTTTAGATATCTGGGAGTGGATCTGTCAGCGGATGGAACCATGGAAGCGGAAGTGGATCATAGGGTGGGGGAGGGGGCGAAAATTTTGGGAGCCTTGAAAAATGTGTGGAAGTCGAGAACATTATCTCGGAAAGCAAAAATGGGTATGTTTGAGGGAATAGTGGTTCCAACAATGTTGTATGGCTGCGAGGCGTGGGCTATGGATAGAGATGTGCGCAGGAGGATGGATGTGCTGGAAATGAGATGTTTGAGGACAATGTGTGGTGTGAGGTGGTTTGATCGAGTAAGTAACGTAAGGGTGAGAGAGATGTGTGGAAATAAAAAGAGCGTGGTTGAGAGAGCAGAAGAGGGTTTTTGAAATGGTTTGGGCACATGGAGAGAATGAGTGAGGAAAGATTGACCAAGAGGATATATGTGTCGGAGGTGGAGGGAACGAGGAGAAGAGGAGACCAAATTGGAGGTGGAAAGATGGAGTGAAAAAGATTTTGTGTGATCGGGGCCTGAACATGCAGGAGGGTGAAAGGAGGGCAAGAAATAGAGTGAATTGGAGTCATGTGGTATACAGGGGTTGACGTGCTGTCAGTGGATTGAAGCAAGGCATGTGAAGCGTCTGGGGTAAACCATGGAAAGCTGTGTAGGTATGTATATTTGCGTGTGTGGACGTGTGTATATACATGTGTATGGGGGGGGGGGTTGGGCCATTTCTTTCGTCTGTTTCCTTGCGCTACCTCGCAAACGCGGGAGACAGCGACAAAGTATAAAAAAAAAAAAAAAAAAAAAAAAAAAAAAAAAATATATATTTATTTCATACTATTCGCCATTTCCCGCGTTAGCGAGGTAGCGTTAAGAACAGAGGACTGGGCCTTCGAAGGAAATCCTCACTTGGCCCCATTCTCTGTTCCTTCTTTCGGAAAATTAAAAATGAGAGGGTAGGATTTCCAGCCACCGCTCCCTCTCCTTTTTAGTCGCCTCCTGCGAGGGGGGCCAGAGGAACACCTGGGTTGGGTGTGGACCCGTGCCGCGTCTAGGATTCGAACCCGTCCGTATACCATAGTCAGCGTGTGTATATGTGTGTGTGTGTGTGTGTGTTAATGTACGTACGTATTCATAACCTGTCTTCAGGTTCCTGCCTCTGATGTCTTCCCTCATACGTAGGAGGGTAAGGTAGGTTCCCCTCGGGGCGAGGAAGTCAACCAGGACGCTGTTGTGTGTTTACCTTTCCCTCAACAACGATGTAGCACAGCCACTTCGATGGTGACTTCCAGCTCGTGGAGGTGGTACTTACGAGTGGATTCCTGACACACACGGACGGGTTCGAATCCTAGACGCGGCACGGGCCCACACCCAACCCAGGTGTTCCTCTAGGCCTTCCCCCCCTCGGGTTGGTGTGTATGTATTACACATATGGATAAGGACATGATACATACGTATGAGGTAAAGATAAACACGATTGTCGATTGTAGAACTCCGTAACACAAACATGAAACCCACACATTAAGTTATTTAATGTATATGTTCATGTGATAAATAATTTAATGTATTTCATCAAGTATAGATTGAATTAGGATAATTGTATGCGCGAGTTTTAGTGTTAGAAAACTTCTGTATATAGTTCATCACATACAGGATTAATTTATAAAGATCTACAGAGTAGAGTGACATATTACCATACATTGTATGTCTGGCAGTACCTCAGCAGTTTTGATGAATTGCCTTCTACATCTTTAGCTTTGTGGCTTCGTCCAACAGCTCTCGGGAGAGCCACTCAGTAGGGATGAGGCCGACGACAATCTACCATTCGAAGAGTCTTCCGGTGGGTCATTCGCGGTGCATGGTTGAATATATCGGTGTCCAGTATGGAAGATGTTTGGGGTCGTCCAGCGACGTACGCCCGGCAGCGGCGTCACGGACAAGCGGAACTCACGTACCTGGCGACCCCTGCTGCTTCCTCACCATCATCAGTAGGAGCCAAGCAAAAATTTATATATATAAATATCGGCCGAACTCCGGATATAGAAAACTACGACAGGCAACGTTCGAAATGTGGCGTTGTTCATAGTGATCATACAGTCACACGGACCCAAAAGAAAACGGATCGTAAGCTTTTTTTTTTTAATCGTTGTACGTCGCGTGTAAGGGGTTAAATATGCAGGTCAAATTTTGTCATACCCATTTCAAATCACTTACGCTGAAGTATATATATATATATATATATATATATATATATATATATATATGTAAGGCATGTGTACGTGTAGGAAGAGAGGAAAGTGATTGGTTCTCAGTGAATGTAGGTTTGCGGCAGGGGTGTGTGATGTCTCCATGGTTGTTTAATTTGTTTATGGATGGGGTTGTTAGGGAGGTAAATGCAAGAGTCCTGGAAAGGGGCAAGTATGAAGTGTTGGGGAGAGAGAGTTGGGAAGTGAGTCAGTTGTTTTCGTGATGATACAGCGCTGGTGCTGATTATGTGAGAACTGCAGAGTGGTGACTGGTTGTAAAGGTGTGGAAGAGAAAGTTAAGAGTAATTGATAAGGCAGGTTATTAGTACAGTAGGGGGAGGTCATCAATGGGAGGGTTTGAATGGAGAAATGAGGAAGTGAGTGTTTTAGATCGGCCCGAGCGGATCGTAGCATCGGAACAGAGCGGAAGGTCATAGCTGGCGACGCTGCGAATTTTACCTTCAAACATTTGAAGTCAGTAAGATATCTCAAAGCAAAAATGTATATATATAAATATCGGTCAACATGATATAGATATAGTACGAAGGCCGTTGGATAATGATGGGTTTTTCACAGAGATGATACGTACATGGAAAAAGAGAAAGATGTCGTAAGTTTTGTGTTTATCGTGTACGTGGTGTAAGGTGTGTAAATATGCAGGTCAATGGTTGTATACATTAAATCTTCGAACTGGTATATCACATGAAATGATATAGGTATATAATATGACAAATATATATATGGTCGGAGTAGAATAGGAAAAGATTGTACCAAATATAGTAAAAATGGGTGAAAAGATTTTGAAGTGCTGATACCCTTTAATATAGAGTGAAAAGCAGATAAGTAATTACGAGATATATAACAGGTACTGATTCAGTTTTATTCAAGCTTGAAGTGTCTGGTTATACATGAGTGTGTAGTATATTATCTTGTGGGACGGTATTACAGTTTTATTTTTTGGTTTCTTGGTATCAACGAACCGCTATAAAAAATAATTTTTAGCAATAAATAGAAGCTTGTTATTCTAAGTCAAAAAAAAGTGGAGAGAGGAATAAAGATCTTTATTCACCTTTAATTTTGTTTATTTCAGTTTTCTTAGTTCCCGTACAATATAGATATATTCTGATATTTTTCTTAGTGTATAGAAATTATCACAAGATGTGGAGGGGAATCAGTTGATTATTGTACACAATTAAGAGCCATGTTTATAATTTGATAACTATGTTCTCAACACACGTTACCATTTCATCTATCAGTCGACTAAGACTGGATTGCCTCTTTTAGTGTGACCGTCGTCTGCTGACGTGTTACACCAGAGTTACATGTAGGCGTTACTGTTGCCTTGTGTTAAGCCTTAGTATCATACGCCTGCTGAGTGATACGCCTCGCGAGTGTCACAACTGTGTTACACCTGCGTAGTGTCACGCATGTTGAACGGACGTCATCTGGTGATTGTCACACCTGCTCACTGATGTCATACATGTCATCCTTAAGGATTAGGTCAAAGGTCAAGATTCCCAGGGAGAATATTGAACTTCATTGACCACTTCCTTGTTTTTATCTTACCACTTGCCCTTCCTCGGTAAGCTAATGATACTGAAGTCCACCTGACCAGCTGTTGTACATACATCACTTAAATCCTTTATCATTATATGTCTGGCGTTCTCTGTAGCAAAAGTAGAGTCAGTCCTATTGACCCCTGTCATACAGACCCTCATTTTAGCCTCCCTTCAAACTCCTGCAGCTTGCCAAAAGACACTGCCTTCCACAGAGTCACTCCCTCCACAAACAGTTTATGTGCTTGTGTGTGTATGTATGTATGTGTGTGTGGAAGTACATACAGTGTTCATGATCAGCTTAGAAGCATAAAGAAGCCACTGAAAGCAGTAGTAGTAACAGAAGGTCAATATAGCTAAGGAGAGTGCGTCGGGGATGGGCCATTGGTCAACAGAACACCACAGGGATGAGGGGGGGTCCTCGTGGACTTATATATAACGCCCCGTTATCTGCACACCTTCTCCGTACAGTCCTGTATATCACATGGAGCTGTGTGGGAATGGGTGTTCACCCTGCGGCCTAGAACCCAAGACGCATGCGCTCTCTGCTTCCTGAAACCCCTAGAACGTTACTGCACAGCTTAACTCTTCCTGAAGTTGCCTCCCCTGTGGCTTCTGCGCCTGTCCTTACTTCCTCTTCACCACAAGGGAGCAGAGGAGGGGAGGGTAGCTAGTTGCTAAATCAACCTCCTCTGTCCCTCTTACACTGTCTTATCAAGCAAGAGGCGCTGAACACTCCCCCAACCATCACCCGGACCTTATCCAATGATATAGGAGCTACTGTTAACTACTACTGCACCGTTTCCCACCACCGTCACCTCCTGCCAGCAGAGATCCCTCGTCCCCCGGGTTGCAGTTCGTCACCGCAACCACAGCGAGCACGTTCATACAGACCGCTACAAGGCTATCCCCATCCCAGACCATCACAGGGGACATTTTTGACTCCCTCCGCTGGTTATGTGAAACCCCAACGTGTTTAATGCATGTAATCTTTATATAGTATCAACATACTCTCAGCCTTTCGCTAATTGTAATCATTAAACAGCTCATTATTATTATTATTATTATCATTATTATTATTATTATTATTATTATTATTATTATTATTATTATTATCATTATTATAAGGTTATTGACCAGGTGCTGTTGTTTCTGGATACAATCCTAACTCGTTTACAAGTAGAGGAAAATACCATGAGTTTTTTTTTTCTTTTTTTATGTCGTAGGGCTGGCGCGTAACGCTCACCGCAAGATACGTACAACGAGGTTTTGACATGGTGGCAAGGCATGCGCGTAGCGCTCACCGCTGTTTTGGAGAGAGAGAGAGAGAGAGAGAGAGAGAGAGAGAGAGAGAGAGAGAGAGAGAGAGAGAGAGAGAGAGAGAGAGAGAGAGAAATACCTGTCTACGGTTGCCCACAACGATATCTTGCTTTGAGAAAGAGAGAGAGAGTTTTAAAATGCATCATTAAAATTTTGATGTAGTTTTATGGGGGGATGTTTATCACTATACAGAGTGATCTTCGTCAGTTTCCTGCATGACATTTTCCCTGGTGGCTGACGTGTGTGTGTGTGTGTGTGTGTGTGTGTGTGTGTGTGTGTGTGTGTGTGTGTGAGGAGATCATAAAGCATGAGACTTGGTAATTTACCATATTCATCTCCTGGTCTCTTCGTAAACAAGCAAACCTCTCTTGCTTCATCTCCCATTCTCCCTTACATGCTAAGGTAACCCACTCTCCCTATTCCCTTCCTTCATCTCCCTTGTATACTAAGGTTAACTCCTCTCCCTTTTCTCCTTCCTTGCCTCTCTGGTCCTCCCTTTTTTGCACCCTGTTTCTCTTCTTCTTTCTCCCTCCGGCTTTATCTCCCTGCCTCCCGCCCTCCCTCCATCTTCATCCTTTTCCTCCCTGCTGTATCTCGGCCTCTCCCTGTATCTCTCCCTGGCCTGGCCACATCAGGAGCCATTTCCTCTAGTGAGCCGCTTCCCTCTTCCGCTTCCTCCTCTCCCCTCTCCCTCCTCTCCCCTCTCCCTCCCTCCCTCCTCTCCCCGCTTCCTCTTTTATTTCCTCTTCCTTATTATCGTCCTATCTCCGGCACCTCCCTCCCTCTCCCCACACACACACTCTCTCTTTCTCTCTCCCTCCGCCGTCTTTCCTCCCGTCTTTTATCATATATCCTCCCCTGCTCCCCTCTTCTGTCTCCGTGTACATCAGGAGGAGCCCCGTGTACGTAAGTAGTAGCTCCGTGTACATCAATAGCAGCCCCGTGTACATGAGTAGTAGCCCTGTGTACATCAGTAGTAACCCCGTGTACATCAATAGTAACTCCGTGTACGTCAGTAGTAACCCCGTGTACATCAATAGTAACCCCGTGTACATCAATAGTAACCCCGTGTACGTCACTAGTAACCCCGTGTACGTCAATAGAAACCCCTTATACAGGTTCAATGGCTTCGCGTCATATCTGCTGTCGACTATAACGATACAGTATCTCTTTCCATCATGTCGTGGATAGAGTATCTCTTGTCTCTATAGAGTTACGGGGTGTGGTCCCATTTTGTAGATATAGATAACGTCTCTCATCTATATAGAGATACAATGTCTGATTTTATCCATGTGATTCATGGATATCATCTGTGTAAACATACAGGGTTCCAAGTCGTGGTTATAAATGATGGTTCTCATCTCTGTAGAGGTATATATATATATATATATATATATATATATATATATATATATATATATATATATATATATATATATATATATATATGTAATGTGTGTGTCATCTTTATAAAGCCATAGCGTTATAGATGCTGTTTCTCACATCTATAGAGGTACAGCGTATTATATATATATATATATATATATATATATATATATATATATATATATATATATATATATATCCCTGGGGATAGGGGAGAAAGAATACTTCCCACGTATTCCCTGCGTGTCGTAGAAGGCGACTAAAAGGGGAGGGAGCGGGTGGCTGGAAATCCTCCCCTTTCTTGTTTTTTTTTAATTTTCCAAAAGAAGGAACAGAGAAGGGGGTCAGGTGAGGATATTCCCTCTAAGGCCCAGTTCTCTGTTCTTAACGCTACCTCGCTAACGCGGGAAATGGCAAATAGTATGAAAAAAAAAAATATATATATATATATATATATATATATATATATATATATATATATATATGTTTCTTATTTCTGTAATGGTACAGGGGTTCGTGTTACGTTTACAGGTGTTGCGCCGGAGACCAGCCATTTTACAGGTGTGTGTGTGTGTGTGTGTGTGAGGTGTCGCGTCACGTTTTTACACTGTGTTGGTTATGTAAATCATGTATGCAGGTGTGAGGACTTGCTCTCCCTCTCGGAGATTTTTGGAGCGCTGGGTTCGGTTATGACGAATCGCTTGTGTCTGTGTGTGTGTATGAGAGAGACAGAGAGAGCAGAAAGCTGTGATCATTGGTTAGCTGAACTCGTGAATCAGGAAGTTTGCAACACTGCCTCCTGCTCCATGGCCGGTCGTGGAGTTGGCAACGCTGTCTGAGCGTCCGGGCTTAGGTGGTGGTGGTGGTGGGGGGGTGGGGGGAGGTGGGGGGGGTCTGCTTCCGGCACTCTTGCGACAGGAATGGGAATCGGGAATGGGAATGTGTACACAGGCTGTTGGACCCTTTGGCTGTCTGCCACCACCAGGCTTTGGTTATACACGTCTGTAAACACATCTATGTATACATACATACACATACGAGGGTCGTACCGTCGTGCTCAAGGGTCGTATACCGTCGTGCTCGAGGGTCGTGCCGTCGTGCTCGAGGGTCGTACCGTCGTGCTCAAGGGTCGCATACCGTCGTGTTCAAGGGTCGTATACCGTCGTGCTCAGTATGGCACAACCTAAGCCCGTTGGGTGACCTGGACTGACCCTGGAGCCTTGTACTTTGACCTCTGACCTGTTGAGAAAAATATCACATCGCCATTTGGACATTTCGCCGTTTTCTCCTCCTGTTAACGGGAAGAGCGTGAAGAAGTAATTCGCCGCTGTACTGGTCGGCTGTCAACGAAGCCACCGTTTCTTCTGTTTAACAGGGACGGCTTGGAAGCAACGCGCCGTTGTTAGGGGTAGAGGTGCCGCTAGCCAAGGACCCTCCCTCCCCCCCTCCTTCCTTTATGGATCGTTTACTTCCTTCCTTTATCGATCCCTTCCTTCTACCCTCCCTGGCTCGTGTCATTATAATCCTCTCTCTCTCTCTCTCTCTCTCTCTCTCTCTCTCTCTCTCTCTCTCTCTCTCTCTCTCTCTCTCTCTCTCTCTCTCTCTCTCCTTCCCCCCCAGAGCTTCTCTGGCAGCCTCCCTTTTCCTCCAGCAACATACGCGCGGAGCACCAGCATCCCTCGCTCCCTGCCAGTTACATCAGCACCCTTGTTCAATACGTGATTGAGAGAAAGTTCATTAATGACCTTGACCTCCCCCCCTCCCTCCCGGGTAGGTCAAGGCCCTCTGGTAATATAGTCTGCCCATGTGTGTGTGTATGTGTGTGTGTGTGTCTGTGTCTCTCATCTCTGGCCAGTGTTTGTTCTAACCTCCTTCCACTCCCATCTCGAATATCATCAGGGTTGTAATCGTGGGGGAGGGGGGAAGAAACACTCGTGTGTTCAACTCTTATTATAACACGTCTTTCACTTCCTTGACTTGTCATACTTATTTTCTGCAACGCTTCCTCGACTCCCTTAATTTGTTGGTTCACGCTGGTGTGTGTGTGTGTGTCCTGGTTCAAGGAAGAAGTAAGCTAAGCTGAGCGAAAGTAAGAGCTAAAATCACAAGTGTCCAGAGCTGGAGGAACTCGACCTTCTCTTCTCTCAGCTATGAGGCTTCTTGGGGAAGCTAATGTGTTTCCATGTTTGTGTCGCTACCTCGCCACTCGGCATGCTAGTGTTCTGTGAGGTTTTCTGGAACGTGTATTTTGTTTGTCTTGTTTTCTCTTACACAGAGGAACTCGGCCCACAACTGACCCTTGGTTCTGTTCCAGACGCGTACTCATCGTGTCCCCTCTTCCTCCCCCCAACCCCCTTAGGCTTATACCCCAGGTTATCTCCCCCCCAGCTTGGCACATCCCCAGCTTACCCCAGGAGTCTCCCCAGCCAGGCGTCTCCCCACTCCCCCAGTGTACCATCTCCCCGATCACCATGTGTTCATCCCCGACGTGTGTGTGTGTGGTACTACCCCTTCCTCGCCCCTTCCTCGCCCCTCACTCCCCCATACCTTCTTTTTATACCCACAATTGTTCGTCTCCCTCCCTCTTTCCCCCAGTGACCCCCCCTATATCATCCGACCTCTTTCCTTCTATCCCTCTACCGTTCCGTTTTCCATTCATCTCCCTCCCCCTCAACTCTCCCTAGCATCCCTCCCCTACCCACTCCGGATTCTCCCCCCCCCCTCCCCTTCCTCTCTCCTCCTCCTCCTCCTCCTCCTTCCCTCTCCCCACATCGCACCTCCCCTCTCACCCCCCACCTCCCCACATCTCCCCCTCTTCGTACTTCCGAGTATTGATTTCTTCCTCGCCCCCCCTCCCCCCCCTCCACCCACTCTTCTTTCCCCCCTCCTCTCTCTCTCTCTCTCTCTCTCTCTCTCTCTCTCTCTCTCTCTCTCTCTCTCTCTCTCTCCCGTTTTGCCTCTGCCACCCTCCCTCCCTCCCTCTATATATAGCCAGTCGAATCTTATTTATAAGTGGAATATTTATAAATGCGAGACCCTTTTTTTGCTCCGTGCCTCGAGCACCTGTCTTTAACCGACCCCTTTTTACTCCCGCACGATGTAAATATAACGCCAACACATCACCCTCGTCCATACACCTTTTTCACCAACACGTCTATCCATACACCTTCCAGCTAACACGTCTATCCATACACCTTCCTGCTAACACGTCTATCCATACACCTTCCAGCTAACACGTCTATCCATACACCTTCCAGCTAACACGTCTATCCATACACCTTCCAGCTAACACGTCTATCCATACACCTTCCAGCTAACACGTCTATCCATACACCTTCCAGCTAACACGTCTATCCATACACCTTCCGGCTAACACGTCTATCCATACACCTTCCAGCTAACACGTCTATCCATACACCTTCCGGCTAACACGTCTATCCATACACCTTCCGGCTAACACGTCTATCCATACACCTTCCAGCTAACACGTCTGTCGATACACCTTTTCGTCAGACGTTGAGTCAGTGGTAAGCTGCTCTTTTTTCAACTTTTCTCTACCATCATCTACTGATATTTTCTACCATCATCTACTGATTTTCTCTACCATCTACTGATTTTAGGTCTGTATATCTCGTCATTTTCTTTCTTGTCACGTCATAGATTCAAAAATACTTTTGAATTTGCATTTTCTCTGTGAACGAAACCACATTTTCTCTGAAGACAAAAATAAATCTACCCACAACTCTTTATATATATATATATATATATATATATATATATATATATATATATATATATATATATATATATATATATATATGTATATGTGTGTGTGTGTGTGGGTCCATCATACATACATATGTATCTTGTTAGGGCTCTGAGTACGGCAGTATTGATATGTGCAACACATGAGTTGTTTCCACCAGCGTGGCAGGTGTGTGTGTGTGTGTGTGTACGTGAATATGTACGTGACTGTGTGTGTGTGTGTGTGTGTGTGTGTGTGTGTGTTGGCTGATCCACCTGTCCCCTGGCCTGGGGTTCTCCCCTGTTCCCCGGCTGGTCCGGGTCCTCTCTCTCTCTCTCTCTCTCTCTCTCTCTCTCTCTCTCTCTCTCTCTCTCTCTCTCTCTCTCTCTCTCTCTCTCTCTCTCTCTCTCTCTCTCGTGCAGACAGACTCCGCCCCCTCACTCTCACTCCCTCTCACTTCCCCTCGCTCGGCGCCTCCCCCCCTCCTGCCCCTCCTTACTTCCCCTTACTTCCGGTTATCGACCTCTCCGCCACTCCTCTCTCTCTCTCTCTCTCTCTCTCTCTCTCTCTCTCTCTCTCTCTCTCTCTCTCTCTCTCTCTCTCTCTCTCTCTCTCTCGCGTGACAGACGCTAGCCAGGCCATCGTCAACGCCTCGGTCAGTCGGACCCACGACTGTGGTGGGCTCCCAGCATCAACACACAGCACTTGAACACCCACCACACCCCCCCAACACTTACACCCTGAGTTCCCTCTACCGGCCTTCAGGTCAGCTTATCCTTAGGCCTGACCTCGTCTGACCCCCCGACCTCCCTGGGTCTACTTCCGTGTGTGTGTGTGTGTGTGTGTGTCCGACCTCGCCCCACCCAGGCTGGTGTTGGCAGGGAGAGGGAGTTGGTTGTGAGTGTATGGGAGAGTAAGAAAGAAAAGGGAGTTTAAAGTACGGTGTGGGTCTTGATTTTGCGTGGAAGTGTGTGTTTGTAAGTGTGTGTGTGATGGTATGAGGACGTGCAGTGCAATCACGCTCAAGATCTATTGGCAACACAAACATGGAACACACTAGGTCTGTTTTCTAGGGGGTGTTTCGATGCCTGGAAGGAAAAATACTACTCATTCATCTATACACACACACAGCGGTCAACCCACAACATACATACACACATCACCGTAACCACCACACATTCTTAGCCAGGCTGAGGTTCAACATGGTATGTACCATCACAGACCACACTGGTATGTTGGTGGTTATATACGACTAAGGCACCAGAACCACATCATCAGCAAACAGCTTCATCCACCACAACAATAACCCTACACTTACGCATATTATTTTTTGTGCGCTAACGAACTGTCTATTGTTTCCCAACTCCATGTTTTCTCTTCCACCCTATCTTTTCTCCCCCCATTCAAAACACCCATTAAAAACGAAGCTATGGGGAGTGAGGGGGATGCCAGTCATGGGGTGATCTTGCCAAGTCTTTGGTGATTTATTTGTAATATTTGTATCCCGTCTGTTATGAGAATGTGAGGTCGGTCTCCATGAGAATTATGAGGGGAGAGTTCCAGCCCATGTGACTACACTCATAGTTTATTTGATGAAATATATATATAAGAAAATAGATTATATAGGAGGAAGAGAGTTAGAACTGCTACTGATTGTGGAAAGGTGTTCAGAAGGCCTACCAGAAGAAAATACTGAGCTCTCTCTCTCTCTCTCTCTCTCTCTCTCTCTCTCTCTCTCTCTCTCTCTCTCTCTCTCTCTCTCTCAACGAGTGCCAAACAAAAAACAAAATGATATTTGTGGGTTGAAAACAGCTAAAGTTTTTTTTTTCCTTACCTCTCCTAAATAAATCTCGTGTTCCAGCCCAGCTGGTTGCGACAGTAGACATGACCTAGAAAAAAAAGAAATATGTAATTGGGATGTGTATTTGTGTATTGTATAATCTTTGAAGATAGGATTCTGTTGTGTCATGTGATGAAGTATTCGTCTGGAGATGATCTCATTGGGTGAAAGGATGTGCTTCTGTGGTTTCCGAGCTCGTCCTGAACTCAGCTGATGAGAGTCTGGGTCACAGACAAGGCAAATATGAGAGCTTTGTTCTCCCACGTCCTCATTAATGTTAGCCTCCTGAATGTGTAGCTGAGACGATGGAAGGTAGTCGACGGGTCTAAACCACCGGTTTCATCGTTAACAGCCGTCTCTACGACGCCGTTAACAACCCCCCAGGGCTGGATCAACGCCAACCTACCTCACCGTCAGCCAAACAAGGTCGGGGTTGTTAAGCACATTAGTCACGTCTCCAACCCTGTCCCATCCCCCCCCTACTGTCTCACTAGACTCCAGTCCCCTCCAGGGTTGTCCAGTCCACCACGCCTCCAACCCTGTCCCACTCCCCTACTGTCTCACTAGACCCCAGTCCCCTCCGGGTTGTCCAGTCCACCAAGCTTCTCCTTGATTCCTCCTATTTTCTCCAGTCATCACCTGGACCTCATCCAACAGTTCGGGAAGAAGCTACCGCACCATTCTCTCCACCGTCGCATCCTGTCGCCAGAGATCCCTCGTCCCCGAGTTGCAGTTTGGCATACAAACTCGTACACACCGCTTTAAGAACAGCCCCATTCCAACTTTGGTGAACGTTATCAGTCATACCAACCCACTGTTTATGTAAAGGCTTTCTATTTTAACATCGTCTTCTCATACCACCACTGTATGTATGTTTTTTTTTATACGTATTTATGTATTTTCTCTGTCCTTCTGTGCGTGTAAGTACAGGTAATTCAGTAAACTGTTAAATGTAACTATAACCTGCATTTGATAGTCACAGAGGATAGTTCAAAGTCAACATTTTCGGTAATTTGTTACAGTTTACAACCCCCACATAACAGTCAGTAACCACATATATCGCAGTCTACCGTCTCATTCCACATTCCCCTTGAAGTGTCCTATCCTTGAAGTGTCCTATCCTTTATCACTTTCAATATGTCCACTTTTGATGTCTGTGTACTGAATGCATGTGGCTATGTACCCCGTCTGTGTCTTGCATCATACGATAACTCTTCTCTCCATTAACGTGATACAGAATCAACCTACTATAATGTATTTAGTAAAAAGGTGTGTGGGCCCCCCACATCCCACTTTTGTAACCCGATTTATATACATATTTGCTCTTCAGTCGATATATATATATATATATATATATATATATATATATATATATATATATATATATATATATATATATATATATATGGTGGTGACTCGACCTGTTATATATGTGTAAACACAGTGGTCTCAGACCACGTTTGCAACTTTCCACACACATTACTGTACCGTCCACATATGTATATATATTTTATGGTGCTAACTCAGCGTGTAATGTATGCAAAGCCGCCCCCCCCCCCCCCTTCTCTTTATCGCTGGTGTGTCTGTATGTGTGTGTGTGTGTGTGTGTAGGTTAGAGGGGGGAGGGGAGAGAATGTTGATAAATGTGTTCACCAGAATCAGGCCCACAGTAGGTAACTTTGTCGGACCCATTGGGGTAGGGTAGAGTCGTGCACACACACCCTTACTCTGTGTATTAAGTGGTGACTGCGTTCTCTCGACATCCTGCCCATCTAGGAACACTCCAGTATAAGTTCCGGGGGTGGGGGCAGAGTGGTAGAATCCAAGGAGGTTTATGTACACAGGCGGCGAATCTAAATTCAAGGGGGTCGACTCCTGAGGGGTATACGAGACAAGGATCGCGTCGTCTTTTGTTTTTGTGTAGTAGGGTTTCTGGCGTTTATATATCCTTGTGAGGTGGGGTGTGGGGGGGTGGATTTTATTATGCCTTCCATTTGGTGCGCAAGATAATTTTAGAGATATAAAAAGACACACACACACACACACACACACACACACACACACACACACACACACACACACACACAAATCTATAAAGGTTGTAGCCTCTTTGGCTAAGATGTGAGTGTCGTATTTATCTGTTCGTATCAGCTTGACATCTTCTACGTTCCCCCATGTGGGATGTGCGACATTGCAGTGATTTCTGGATCATGGCGAAGGTGCTTAGGAGGGAGGCTGGCGGATCGGCGAGGCGGTGCTGTGCGTGCGTTCCTATGGTGTGTGTGTGTGTGTGTGTTTATAACATGGTTTGCTTTGAGGGCGTTCAGAAGGATGTGGGGTGAGTTTAGGACCGCGAGCTTTGGGGATGGTCCGAACCGGTTTGCTCTGCTGGCTCTCTCTCTCTCTCTCTCTCTCTCTCTCTCTCTCTCTCTCTCTCTCTCTCTCTCTCTCTCTCTCTCTCTCTCTCTCTCTGGAGGGGGTAGTGGGGGGGGGACATCCTACTCATCAGCCACATCCTTCTGTCTCGACAAGTTTCCTCTCCAAACCAGACCAAGGTTCCCCTTTATCAGTTCCCGGAGTCGCTCCCATCCGTTTCCTCATCCTCCTCCTCCTCCTCCTCCTCCTCCTCCTCCTCCTCCTCCTCCTCTTCTTCTTCTTCTTCTTCTTCTTGTTACGACCCCTCATGCACTCGGGTACGACCCTTAATTAAACACTGGTACGACCTTTGAATATGATAGCCTGGGCCCCGACTTGTGACCCTTGTGAGGGGTAGGTCAAAGGTCGTACTTTATTCTTCTGCTGACACTCATACAACTCTTTATTCCCTCGCTCCTCCTCCTCCTCCTCTTCCTCCTCCTCCTCCTCCTCCTCCTCCTCCTCCTCCTCCTCCTCCTCCTCTTCCTCCTCTTCTTCCTCCTCTTTTCCTTTCTCCTCCGTCCTCCTCCTCTTCATCTTTCCCTTCCTCCTCTTACTTCTCCCCCTCCCCTTCCTCCGTTTACTCCCCCTCCTCCCTTTCCTTTTACTTTTCTTACCCCTCGTCTTCCCCCGCCTCCTCCCCTCCACCCCCTCCACCTCCTCCTCCTCCTCCAGGCCTTCATTTCCTGACCGTCACTTCCGATACTTGATCACTCGAGACTCTCCCGCCTCTCCTGGTCTCTCCTGTCGCTTGTGACGCAGACCACTGCCTCTACTGTCGCTCGTGACGCAGACCACAGCCTCTCCTGTCGCTCGTGACGCAGACCACAGCCTCTCCTGTCGCTCGTGACGCAGACCACAGCCTCTCCTGTCGCTCGTGACGCAGACCACAGCCTTTACTGTCGCTTGTGACGCAGACCACAGCCTCTCCTGTCGCTCGTGACGCAGACCACAGCCTTTACTGTCGCTTGTGACGCAGACCACAGCCACTACTGTCGCTCGTGACGCAGACCACAGCCTCCTGTCGCTCATGACGCAGACCAAAGCCTCTACTGTCGCTTTTGACGCAGACCACAGCCTCTACTGTCGCTTTTGACGCAGACCACAGCCTCTACTGTCGCTTGTGACGCAGACCACAGCCTCTACTGTCGCTTGTGACGCAGACCACAGCCTCTACTGTCGCTTGTGACGCAGACCACAGCCTCTACTGTCGCTTTTGACGCAGACCACAGCCTCTACTGTCGCTTGTGACGCAGACCACAGCCTCTACTGTCGCTTGTGACGCAGACCACAGCCTCTACTGTCGCTTGTGACGCAGACCACACCTCCCCCCCCCCCAGCCAGTCACACTTGCCTATAGACCAGCCAATCATGCTTCTTAAGGTATATCTTCTACCCTTTCTCTCTCTATCTCTATCTATCTATCTACCTATTTGTCTATATATCTATAGCTCTCTCTCTCTCTCTCTCTCTCTCTCTCTCTCTTCCTCATAATCTCCCCTCACTCACCATCGTTTTTAACACCCTCCCAGATCTCCCTCCCTTCCTTTACCCCCCCCCCCCCCCTTCACCACCACACCCTCAATGCTTCGCCCCAGGTCACCCGCCGTCACAACCCCCCCCCCCTCACCCCTTGTCCCCCTACAACCCCCTCAACCCCCCCCCCCCCCGCAGGAGTCCCCCGTGATCCTTTCATCCGTCGTTCGCATCCATGCTTAAGGTGACGGGTCGTGCGTCACACCTTCCCCCCCCCCCCCACTAAACCCCCCCCAGCACCTCCTTAACTTCCCCCTCTCTCCCCCCTCCCCTCTCACACACTCACACACACACACTACCCAGCTTACCTGGAGATGTTATCCAGAGAGAGAGAGAGAGAGAGAGAGAGAGAGAGAGAGAGAGAGAGAGAGAGCGTGCAAGACGACGAAGCCTTCACATTATTATATAGACCTTTCCTTGAGGTGTAACGACCTTGTTTAGTGCCTCCCAGACTATGGTCTTATGTTGCCGACAGGGTAGAGTGGAGGGGGCACCCCACACAGCAGAGGGAGGAACATGACCATGGACACCTCACCTACGTCTGGAGAGAGAGAGAGAGAGAGAGAGATGTAGATATGTTATCCATCCTAATTGATCGGAATTGATGTATGTGTGGATGAGCCCAGGATGGGGAGTTGATTACCAATGAATGATAGTGCTCAGCCAACCACTTGTTGGCAAGAAGCTTCATTTTCAACGGCCTGGGGCTACTACCCTGGCTGGCATATATATATGTATATATATATATATATATATATATATATATATATATATATATATATATATATATATATATATATATATCATTTCCGATGGAAAAGACCTGAAGTGCCAAATAACAATATAATGATAATGTATTCATATTTTTTTTTTTATCTATTTTACATAATCGTTGTTTCTCGCGTCTGCGAGGTAGCGCCAGGAAACAGACGAAGAGTGGCCCATCCACTCATGTGCCCCTATATATGTACATAATGATGATAATGTTCATGAAAATTATTGTTAGATTAATTGTACCTTCTCGAGCCAGCCTGTGTATGTAAACATGTCTCGTACTTGTATTAATCAAAGGGTCAAGCGGTTCTCCCACTATCGCCAGCATTTAGCGTTACATTACCCTGACCAGCTGGCATGGGTCTGTGCCTACGTCGGGTTTCCAACCCCGTGGAACATGACCGGTCCTGCGTCATGAGTCTGACCTATAAACACAGACTGGGTGGAAGACCCTGGTGTCTAAATACCGCCACCTTTGTACGTCAGAGACCTGATTTATTAACAACGAGTCAAAAATACACACATCTGTGCCGTGTTGAAACAACCTCTCGTTTTAGCAAGGTACGCTGCTCCTGTGTTGTTATTATACCTATGTCCTTTAACGTTATATTTCCTAGCTATACCACACTAGGCTTTTGATAATCCTTCGAAATGAATCGATATCCCAATTGATGGTTTTTAACGAACTGAATTTTGAAGAAATTGTATCGCCAAAAATAATCCAAATATAATATCGCCAAAATAATCCTAATGTAATATCGCCAAAATAATCCTAATGTAATATCGGCAAAATAATCCTAATGTAATAACGCCAAAATAATCCTAATGTAATATCGCCAAAATAATCCTAATGTAATATCGCCGAAATAATCGTAATGTAATAACGCCAAAATAATCCTAATGTAATAACGCCAAAATAATCCTAATGTAATAACGCCAAAATAATCCTAATGTAATATCGCCAAAATAATCCTAATGTAATATCGCCAAAATAATCCTAATGGAATATCGCCAAAATAATCCTAATGTAATATCGCCAAAATAATCCTAATGTAATAACGCCAAAATAATCCAAATGTAATATCGCCAAAATAATCCTAATGTAATAACGCCAAAATAATCCTAATGTAATAACGCCAAAATAATCCAAATGTAATATCGCCAAAATAATCCTAATGTAATATCGGCAAAATAATCCTAATGTAATAACGCCAAAATAATCCTAATGTAATATCGCCAAAATAATCCTAATGTAATATCGCCGAAATAATCGTAATGTAATAACGCCAAAATAATCCTAATGTAATAACGCCAAAATAATCCTAATGTAATATCGCCAAAATAATCCTAATGTAATATCGCCAAAATAATCCTAATGGAATATCGCCAAAATAATCCTAATGGAATATCGCCAAAATAATCCTAATGTAATAACGCCAAAATAATCCAAATGTAATATCGCCAAAATAATCCTAATGTAATAACGCCAAAATAATCCTAATGTAATAACGCCAAAATAATCCAAATGTAACTATAAACCTAACTACGCATAGGATTATGTAATTACTTTTTTCTCGTTGATTTTAGGGGGATAGTTGTGGTGTATTGAATCAAAATGAGATGAATCTTTAATGAGGGTAAACCAGACGGGTTATGAATAACAATGAGCGTAAACAGCTTAGATTTTGAATCGCGTTTTGATTTTCCTTAACATTTAAACCATAATGGATACTAATAACCTCTACTTTGAATGTCAGGATTACGTAAAGATATATATATATACACTTACACTTCAGGTCTTATCATCATTGATTCCTAAAAGTAGAGAGCCATTCAGAAATACTCTGAACAATAAATATGTAGCCATCAAGGACGCGCGTCCGGAGAAAAATATGTAGAGACATATTTTCCAGGTAGAGAGGCGGCGCTGGCTGGCGCGTGACGCGCGTGCTGACGTCACTGTCCCTAGGGCAACCCGCCCTCGTGTGTGTGTGTGTGTGTGTGTGTGTGTGCGTGCCCCCCCCCCCCCCCCCCTCCCTTCTATATTAGATCAAACAACCTCAAACTAGCGACCCATCCACACACACACACAGGTCGCCACCTGCTCTCACATATGTATGTATCTACTCAGTCTTTTTAAAAGAATAATAACACATATGGCCATTGATACGGAATCACTAGTTCATTTAATTAATGATAAAAATCCATCGTTTGACATATGGGAGGGGGGGGGGGATGACAGTGTTGCCATCACCAATATTCACTGATTCATTTTTTTTTTTCAGAAAATTAATCATTTGATTTCTGTACGTGACGTGATGGATTAATGCATCACATTTACTGAAGTTATGAATACGATCATCATAGCAGGGGGAAAAATCATCATTTTATTCCAGTCTATTAATATAATTATCATATGATTACATTCATTCGAATTTTTGAACGTTATAATTTGCTATATAGGGTTAACGAATTCCGTATGTTGTATTTATGTAGTTAACTCTGTGAAAATGTTTTACATATATATATATAGTTTGGATAATATAAATTGGGTATGAGCGTCAGTTACCCTGAAAGTGTTATAATGAGTTGTATTATCAGTTATGGAGGAGTAATTCTAACTTGTAGATATAAAAAAACGAATTAGATTAACAGATTAATCTTTTATTTGTTAGGATAAGATGAAGATAACCTTAGTGGAATAGGATATAATTAAGTAAGTCAGAACCTTGAGATTTCTTTAAAGAGTTATCGCTTCAAGATGATAGGTAGATAACATGAAGATAACAGGTCATTTGTCAGTGATATCAAAATGATGATAGCTCACTAGAATACGCTCTTGGAGAAAGATAAGGTGAAACATCAGTATAGCGAGATAACTGAACTGGCAAGATAATAACAGTGCAAGATAACTTTGTTATTAAAGAGAGGCTGATGCCCTTAATCTCTCTCTCTCTCTCTCTCTCTCTCTCTCTCTCTCTCTCTCTCTCTCTCTCTCTCTCTCTCTCTCTCTCTCTCTCTCTCTCAATTTTTCGTACTACTTCTGTTCTGCCCACCTCCCTAACCCTCTCTCTCTCTCTCTCTCTCTCTCTCTCTCTCTCTCTCTCTCTCTCAGAGTGAGAGAGAGAACTGGTTCTTCTGAATATTCTACTCGGCCTGGTGACGCAATAGCCTCACCTCGACTCGTCTCGATATATTTTGTTTGTTTGTTTGTTTGTTTTTGTTTCCTCTTGTCTTCCACACTTCTGTCTGCTCCGGCTATGCTCTTATTCCCCTTCATCACACTTCTCCCACTTCTTCTTCACACACACACACACACACACACATATATATATATATATATATATATATATATATATATATATATATATATATATATATATATATATATATATATATGTGACGCTTCATTTTCATTATAAAATCCCAGGTTTAATTACGCTGTTCTGGATTACGTAGAGTTTAGTGTGTTTAGAGGATTAACTTGTGTATAGCAAACATATCACGTTTTCTTTACCTGTTA
This sequence comes from Panulirus ornatus, assembly GCF_036320965.1. NCBI lineage: Eukaryota > Metazoa > Arthropoda > Malacostraca > Decapoda > Palinuridae > Panulirus > Panulirus ornatus. The sequence goes on along the minus strand of NC_092250.1, from coordinate 2,153,324 downwards.
TCTTTATTGAGTTTGGTAAGTCTGTTGGTCAATGGTATCTGGACTATTTATAATTATAATATAAATCTATAATTGATATGTAAGGGGAAGTAGTTTTGATGTCAAAGTGAAGCTAAGTCAGTATATATATATATATATATATATATATATATATATATATATATATATATATATATATATATATATGAATATTTCTATACTTGGTTTCTTACTATGAGTTTGTGTACAGTGATGATTCTTATGTTGATGGTTGGAGGCGAGGGGGGAGGAGTGGGTCATTAACCTGAGCATTGATCCAAACTCTCAAGTTGGCATGTCTGACAACGGCTGCAGGGTTGCCTGCTGCAACCTCCGGGGATACCGCCAGCCTTCGTACCTGTGTGAGGCGGAGTTAATGTACGCTGCTGGAGGGCGGGGTTGTCGTACGCAAGCGAGGTTGGGGGGGGGGGAGATGTTGTACGCAATTGTCGTGCGTATGCATGGGAAAATTATCGTCATACTCAATTAATTGTCCAGTTATCGTACTCAAGTGAGGGGAAATTAGTGTAATCAGACAATGGTAGAGTTATCGTACGCTTGTATGTAAGGGTAATTATTGTACTTAAACAGTGACAAGGTTACCGTATGCATATATACGGGCAATTATTATACTCGGATGATGACAAAGTTATCGTACGCATGTAAGAGGAAATTATTGTACTCAATGACAGAAGTAGTCGTTAGCATATAGGGGGAAATTATCGTACTCAGGTAATTTTTTTTTAGTTATCGTACGCACGTAGGGGGAAATTATTGTACTCAGACATTTCAGAGCTAACGTACTCATACAAGCGGAAGTTACTGTTCTCAGATGACAGTAGAGTTGTGATCAATCAAGATTATTGTACTCATAAATTAGATATTCTATGATTAAAGTCGTGTCCATTATCTGTCCTTACAATCATCATTTATCCTTGTAAGATCTTATCCACCCCCCTCTCTACCACGTCAGATTCCAATGCCTATTCTTTCTCTCATCAATCCATCCACGTAGTATTGTCCCCCTTCCACCTCTATCCCTCTTCCTCTACCGATCTGCCTATCACTAATTACCATTCCCTATTACGTCTATTCCTTTCTCTCTCTCTCAACCATCCTTTCCCCCACCAGCCCACCAGCCCTTTTTTTTTTTTTTTCCTCCACTAACATCTCCCTCCACCACCCATTTTCTCCAAACAAGAAAATACTTTCACTCCTTTTCTTTCCCCCCCCCCTTCTTTTGTCTCCCCCCTCCCTCCCTCCCCTCCCCTTCCCTTCCCATCGCCTCCCACGCACTCCACTCATTCCCTTGTTATGTCTCAAAACATTCAGCCCGGTTGTGCTATATTAGGAGATGCTTTCACACACCCCCCCCCTTCCCCACCCACCCACCTGTGTGTATTGAGCAGTAGCAACCTGCCTCTCTCTCTCTCTCTCTCTCTCTCTCTCTCTCTCTCTCTCTCTCTCTCTCTCTCTCTCTCTCTCTCTCTCTCTCACCCGGTCCGGCACCAGTATCAGCAGTACCCAGTACCACCAGTTATCAGTAACTGCTGTTGTACCGATACTTAAAAGAAGGAAAAAAAATGTACTTACAATACTTATTAAAAAAAAAGTGTTACAACGTAGGTTACACGACTCACAACACTCATAAAAAGTGTTACAATGTATGTTACACGATTTACAACATAAAAAGTGTTTACAATGTATGTTACACGGCTTACAATTATTACAAAAAGTGGAAGAAGCAGTGTTAATTGCATATAAGTAATTACTTATAAGTAATTAGTACTTCCAGCGGGATGACTGTGATTATAACAGACATGATAATCTTCAATCATTAATTATTAATGTGTCTGGAGCTACTCTGAGGCTATCCTCGGGAGGGAAAATAGAAAAATTATAATCATAATCATTATTTTCATCATCATAATTTCTTATGGACCAGTTGCCTTCTTTTTTTCATTCTTTTTCGTCATTTTCTAATTGTTTTTTAAGATGGTCATACTAGGCCATTAACAAAGTGGCTACCATGACTCAGTGTTCCCAGTACCTGTTTTTAATCGACCAGCCCCTTAGGGGGTGGATGAACAGCTGGGTTGACTGTGGGCCGCCTGCCGCACCCAGGATTCGAACCTATGCCACGCTCGACCCCCGGGCGAGCGGGCCGTGAATACGTCACGGTCGGGAACGCTAACAGATACACACTAGGGGAGTACTTGCACTGCCTTCATGATGTTACGTTAATTCTGGTTCCACCTGATCCTCATCCCCGTTCCACTTCCAACTCCACAGACCCATTCCACCTTTCATCTTGGCTTCACCTTCCCTCCATCCATCCCCCCACCCCCCCGTTTCACCCCCTTCATCCCTCTGTTCCACCTTCCCTCCAATCCTGTTCCACCCTCCCTTCCACACCCCTGTTCCACCCTCCCTTCTACATCTCCGTTCCACCGTACTCCACACATCGTAAAGCCTAACCTTTTCCTCAAAGACGCTTAAAAAAAAAACTTTTACAGTAGAGGTGCAACACGCAATTACTCCACTCCAACCTAATATTACTAAATACCAAGATTCCACTATACTCTAAACGCTATATCTACTTATATAAGTGACCACAGTCGCTCGGGCTCACGTTACTTAAATCCCATCGTAAGATGTCACAAAAATATGAAAGAAAAATAAAAGTAACCACAATGGAAGATACAGTTCACTGAAAATCCTGGGACGAATATATTTTTTTCTCTCGAGTTGATCAGCTTCGTACGGGACTCACTAAAAATAGAAAAGATGACGAGAAGTTAATGAATAATAAAACAGTCATTGGTTTAAGGTTATCGTCTGATAATCACCGGTTTCGTACGCAGAGCCTCGGGTGGTGACGTCATAGCTCCCAAGACCGTTAAAGATTAAGTCTTATAAATAATGTTGGTGCACAGCGAACCCTGGCTGGTCATCCGTTGCCACTTCATCGTATTCTTGCGGTACCTCCGCAATCGCCGTCTCCCGCGTTAGCGAGGTAGCGCATGGAAACAGACCAAGGGATGGCCCAACCCACCCACGTACACATGTATATACATAAAATTTGAATGGACGACGTTTAAAAGCAATGGCGGAATTTTCGTAAACCATCGTAAAGGAAGGGGAAGGGAGGGGGTTGAAAAAGGGGGGGCGAAAATGTGGAATATACCGTTCAATTTAATGTGTTTTATGATCATAATCATTGATCGGGTTTTGATGAGGAGGTCCCATGTGTTAAGTCTGTAGGTGAACCGAACCGCCCTCCCCATATCTACGTACATTCCTCCAGCAAAATTTTGTACTGCAGTACCGAAAAGCTTGAGAGAGAGAGAGAGAGAGAGAGAGAGAGAGAGAGAGAGAGAGAGAGAGAGAGGATGATTAGGATTGTGAGAAAGGGAAGAAAACTATTATGTACTACATTTTACATACACACACACACACACACACACACACACTCCTGAAGGTCATTGTTTACAGACGCAACTCCAGACCCTTCATCCTCACCGCGACGTACGCAAGATAAAACTACGTTATCTGCTTTGATTTTACGTCAACTGATATGAATGATTATTGAGCCAGGGTTTAGCAGCACTTAATAATGAAAACGAACACTTCTTAAACCAAGTTACTTATATATATATAATGTATTGTGTGTATGGAGAATATATACCTTTATGAATATAGAGACAATTGCTACGAAAACGGTGTGTGTCGACCACACTCCGTTTTCTTCCCTCCCTAGCAGTCATCAGGATTAAGTACATATATATATGACTGAACCTGTGTGATGATATATAATCATATACTAAAGAGATCACAGTCTCTACCGTATGTCTGTCAGTCATCCACAGGAATGGACACAACATTTTTATCATAAAGATAAGTATATTGAAGTAATTTTTTATTATTATTCTGGACTTGAAGTTTTTCCTGAATAAGTTGTATACCCACTCGAGCCACAGTTAACTAAGGTTGAGGAAAACATAGATCATTGTTACACCTAAATCACCAAAGCATTCGGCACATTGTTATGATTTATTTATTGACTTATATTTGGCAGGTTTTTTTTTTAAGCATTGAACGAAAGCGGTTGTGATTATTATCATTATTATGATTTAGTTAACATTTTATGTTCCTGCCATATTGCGTTCGCCTGCCTCTGACGTCACCTCTGGACCAAACCACCCTGCTCAGTTGTAGCTCTGATGGTGTTGTTACGTGACGTGTGGTGCGAATTGCCCCCGTGGGTTTAAGTGTTGTGATTGTGTTGTTGTAGAAACTCCGTCTCAGTGAGGAACCGCCTCGGTAACTCGGCGGGAGCAAGTTGTGGTCAGTTGTGGAAGGTAAGGGATTTGTAAATATGATGTTAAACGACCTTGGGTGTCCATTGGTTGTTAGGAGAGTGCTCAACCGGCATCCCGTATACCTGTGATAGAAAAACTCTTGGGTACAAGTTTATAGGTTGGAGTAGACAGTTATTAGTTGACTAACCTTTCGTTATATTAACAGACGATGAATTAACTAAATAGATAAGTTATGTTACTCTTCAAGATGATAACCATAATTATCAGGTCTTTAACCATAATTATCAGGTCTTTAACCATAATTATCAGGTCTTTAACCATAATTATCAGGTCTTTAACCATAATTATCAGGTCTTTAACCATAATTATCAGGTCTTTTGTTATGTAGTTCATGTTTTTGCCTTTCGAAATCAGTTGGTAAGTTTCGTTATCTGTGATGAAGAGAACATTAAAGCCTTGTGGCTAGGCTAGGGTATGACTTGGGTAAGTAGCCTTGTTATTTAGTGCTGAAGTACTGGTTACTTCATAAACAGTTGATGGTTTTTAAACAAATTGATGATCTATCATTGGAGTATAATTAGAATGATCCATTTTTCATCTTTTTTTCGGTTAGGGTAGGTTAGGATATGTTAGGTTTCGTATCATTTTATTTCCTTTATTGATTGTGGATGATTATCCCAATCGTATTATTCGTTATCTTCACATATTAACGATTTGTGAAATGTACAGATGAATACCCAGCGCCAGTTTGAAAAGCCTAATTAGTGTCATTGCTTTAAAGGGAGAAGTACACTGTTCCCATATTACATTAACAGTCGTTTGGTCGTTGGCACAATGACACCAGGTAACATAGACTACTAAGTTTGGGTTGTGGAAACATCGTGCCAATGCCGACGAACGTATCGAACATGTCGTACCGTCGTGCTCAAGGTGTTGCACGGTCGTATTCCAAGGTGTCGTACCGTTGTGCTGAAAGCGTCGTAGCATCGTATTCCAAGGTGTCGTACCGTCGTGCTTGAAGCGTCGTACCACTGTATTCCAAGGTGTCGTGCTCAAAGCGTCGTACCTTCGTATTCCAAGGTGTCGTACCGTCGTGCTGAAAGCGTCGTACCATCGTATTCCAAGGTGTCGTACCGTCGTGCTCAAAGCGTCGTACCATCGTATTCCAACGGTGTCGTACCGTCGTGCCCAAAGCGTCGTACCATCGTATTCCAAGGTATCGTCGTGCTCAAAGCGTCGTACCATCGTATTCCAAGGCGTCGTACCATCGTATGCTCAGGTGGTTCATCTCATTGATGATAAGCATCACTGATGCCACATCATGCCTCCGGTTGGTCAAAGAATATAACAGGTCGTGAAGATAACTGGTCGACAGTTAGAACCCCGCCAAATATAGTTTTCCCACGACCCTCACCAGACATGAGCGGGGTGTTGGCAACCCGCCACAGACGTCGGGGGATGAGAGAGAGAGAGTAAGGACGGGGAAGAGATGTCCCAGGACATCCTCATCCCCCCCCCCCCCTCCCCTTTGGCTGTCCAGGGGGTCAGGTGTTCATTTGCCTGCAGGAGTTAACCCGGGTCGGTCCGTGCACTTTCCTACCACCGGTTCCCACACACGTCCGTGACGCGTCTCGACCATGTCTGGTGTGCTGTGCACCGGTGCGTTGACCGTGGCATGTGCTAAGCACCTTACGTTGACTGTGGCATGTGCTGAGCACCGTACGTTGACAGTAGCATGTGCTGTGCACCGGTGCGTTGATCGTGGCACATGCTGAGCACCATTGACGTGTAACGATCATGAAACGCCCGACACCATGACGTGTCGTTAACCACGAAGTTCGAGTGTCATGACTCGTCACAAGTATTGTTGACGTGTTGACCGTCGTGCGTCATCAAAGATGAACGCTACGACCTCTCTGTGGCTCTGGCCTCCTCCCCTAACACCACGAGAGCCTTCGCTACACTTACCTCCGTAACATGGGGGCCTGCTGCCAAGGAAGTCCCTCTCCAATGGCATACAAGACATCCATGTTTGAGTACCGTCAGGGTAAGGATGCCCTCTGTCTCCTTCACCCTCCGGGTCCCCTCGTGGCATTGTGGCGTCCCACAGGACGCGAAGGTGGGACACCTACCCCCGCTTGCGTTTCCTCATCCGTATGAAAGGATGCCGTGATGGGTACACATGCTCGATGGGTGTACGCGAACACCTCTGCCGCCTCTCTCTCTCTCTCTCTCTCTCTCTCTCTCTCTCTCTCTCTCTCTCTCTCTCTCTCTCTCTCCAGAACATCCTAACGCCAAGTTTCTCTCTTGTGTGTCACTCTGGACGACCGAAGTGTATCATTCGTGTATCATTCCCTCCTAGACCCACCCATGCCTCCCCCCCACCGCACGACAGGGACCCCACTAGAATAGGTCCAGAAAAGGTCACATCCAGACCTCCTATAACCCCTCCTTATCAAGATGCGGCCCAACACGCTGGTTCTCCCAACTTTACCCACTTAACGACCTGGACCTCATCCAACAATTTGGGTTGGGTTGGAGGGGGTGAAGCTACCGCACCGTTGTCGCCACCGTCCCATCCTGTTACCGAGATCCCTCGTCCCCCTTCGTACAGACCGCTGTGGGAACAGGCCCATCTCAACCTACGTGGATATCATCAATATTGACTGTGTGGTATATTGAATCCTGGTTGAGCGTACATGTATGAAGACAGTTGCTGACAACCATGGCATGTGCAGTCATCCATGCTGCGCTGACGGACATCGGCATGTGCTGACAACAATGGCATGGACTGACACTCCGTGACATGCTGACGACCATGGCATGTGCCGTCAGCCGTGACGTGCTGTCAGGCATAGCGTGCGCAGACCTACCACGACCCCCCCGTGTGTTGTGACCAACACGACACAGACACACACACACACACGTACTGTGTACAGCGCCTGGTTTAGAAGGTCATATTATCCTTAAGTATACCCTATCACTATATAATCCTCAAGTATAAAGTATATGTAATCGTTAATGCGGGTGACGGAGGGCATTTGAGCTGCCGCGGGAGGTTGGAGGGGAGAGAGGAGGGAGGGGAGTGGGGTGGGAGGGGAGGACATTTAAAGCGTGAGGAGACTAGAACGAAGACGAGGCGTGAGAACCCACACTTTTACAATGGCGGTGTGTGCGGGAGGGGGGCCAACGCATATGTCTCTTTCCCCTCTCTCGCCGTCTATGGTGGTGAGGGGGAGCAGGAGAAGGAGGTGGTTCCCCTCGGCGGGTCACGTGGGGCCAGGAAAGGCCGTCCGGTGCGGAAGGAAATCAGGTGGAGGTCTCGGGACAAAGCCGTTCCTCCTACCGTCCGGAGGTGGCTATATTAAGCTCTAGTGGTGACGTCACGCTTGTTCGATTCCCTTCCTCGGGTTAAGATCCATCGTCTACCCACCCATCCGAACTAGGTCATTTCCATTTAATAAAGGATCATATTAAAGTATTACTAAATCTATTACAAGTTCCTATCTATTTTGTATCTATATGATGTGGATTATTATTAATAATCATTAATGAATGGGTGAGTATGTCATATTCCGGGCGGGGGTCGGGACGCGTTGGTATCTATTGGTGGTGGCGCGTGGGACGAGGTTCGCGCCACTTCCGCTAACGTGACGTCAATCGCCTCGTCTGAACTAGCTCACATCGCTTCATTATTCCCGTTATGTCCCAGCCTGCCCGCGCGCATCTGCCACCATGGATGGAAGAAGGATATAAAAAAAAGAGAGAAAAAGGAAAATGCCAACCAGCTGTTCTGGGTGATACCTTTTGGGCGGAGGTAGAGATAGAAAGAAAGAGATATATACGAGTCTCTCATAACCCCTCCTCGCCTGCTTGTAGGTTAGCGTTCGTGTTGTAGAGCAGAATAATAAAAATGACTTCTAAGTATAACTGATGACGTCAGCAGGCGACATGAGTGCCCGTTTTCTATGCGGGTGACGCGGCCGGCGTAGGTTGCCGACGGGTGGGACTACTTTTAAACCCCGTTAACCCGGACGCTCATTGCCCCAGGGGTCCCTCAGGGTCGTAGTTTGGCTGTAGTTCGCTCGGGGAAAATAATGTCACGGGGACTTTTAAGTCTTGTGGTCCAACGTGAGGGGAGAGAGAGAGAGAGTACGGTGTGTCTGTCAACTGAGGGGAAAGTATGAGGAATATTGAGGGGTTTGCGAGTGAGGGGAAGGTCTGGTTAGGATGGATTATAACACAGACGTGACAACGGACACTACGTGTCTCAGGAACTGTAGGAGAATCACGTACACGAGTCCTTACATGATACATTCACGTGGAACTCAGGAATTAACGTACACACACACACACACACACACACACACACACACACACACACACACACACACACACACAAATACGAATCACAAACGTTCAATTAAGCAACAAACTTGCTACAGAAGAGGTAAATAAGTACCTTTTGCTCTATACGACTCCTGGATGAATGGAATAAACAGAAGGATGTCATTGTGAATGTTGACTGAATACAGAACTTAATTTAAATCGTATGATCGTAGAGAAACATGAAGTTCTGGGGCTCCATGAATGTCGAACTCCCTCCTTGTACAGTACAAATAGACAATCACACACACACACACACACACACACACTATACGAATAGATAATTATACACACACGCATGCGCACACAGACGTGCGAGGGAATGACAAGGACCGAGAGAGCCTTACAATCAGGAAAATAGTGAGGGTCGCCCGCTGGCTTACGGATGAAGACACGGATGTGTGAGTGAGATGAGGTGAGGTGCCGGATGAGTGAGTGAGGTGCCGGATGTGTGAGTGAGGTCCCAGATGTGTGAGAGATGAGGTGAGGTGCCGGATGTGTGAGTTTGATGAGGTGAGGTGACGGATGAGTGAGTGAGATGAAGTGAGGTACCGGATGAGTAGTGAGGTGCCGGATGTGTGAGATGAGGTGAGGTGCCGGATGTGTGAGTGAGAGGTGAGGAAAGCGAAGGGGGGAGGAGGAGGAGAGGGATGAGTGGAGTAAGGGAGAAACAGGTGATGAGGGCGAGGGAGCAAGGAGGGAGATCCTCCCTCCCTCCCCCAGGCAACGCTTATGCTGCCCCAGCTTAGCGGAGACACACGTCGCATTTACCTGTGTCTACCTGAGTGGTGTACACACACACACACACACACACACACACACACACACACACACTATAAAAGCGTTTTTCGCATCACAAATCATGAGCTTGTGTAGGTCAAGAACCATGTGATCAGATGGTTCATGACCCCGGGGTCAGACTGGGTCATTTGCTCCTTGCCATTGTCCTAGGTCAGGAGAAACGCAAGGTCGCTCCAAGGTAAGGGAAAAGGGTTGTGTCAAGGTCAGGGGAAAACATAAAGTCGTTTGAAGGTCAGGGAAACGTAGGGTTGTGTCGAGGTCAGGGAAAACATAAAAGTCGTTTGAAGGTCAGGGAAACGTAGGGTTGTGTCAAGGTCAGGTTGTGTTGGGTCGCCCTCTTGTTATTAAGGACCTGTCGACCATACCTATGGTGTAAATATTCCCCCCCCCCCACCCTTGCTTGGGGGGGGGAGACCTTAATATTGCGTCGTGCAAATTTCATCCCCACCCCACCCCACCCTTGCCAGCCGGTGACGTCATATCCATCGGCGAGAGAGCGGCTTTTGATGTTTCCTTTGGATCGTAGGTTGTGGACGGAGGAGCGAGTGAGTGAGTGAGTGAGTGAGACAGACTCGCTTTCTTTACAGGGTGGCACGCGCCACAACACACACACACACACACACACACACACACACACACACACACACACACACACACACACACACACACACAACGCCAAACGCTCTAGTTTGGGGACAAAAATATTTGTTGTTGTTGTTGTTGTTATCCAAGTTAGGTTGGAGGGGCTAACGAGCCAACTGCGCCCTCCTCGTTTCAGGGTCTCATACCGACCTGTCAGAGCGTGGATGTCGCAGATAAGAGGGGAAAAAAAAAGATTCTGGTCATATTTGAAGAAAATGGGGGTTGGGGGGTTACTCGTTGACGAATCGTTAATATCAAGTTTAATACTCTCATGTAAAGTACAACATGATTTACTTGGAATAGACATTGCTTCTGTAAGTCACTTATAAAAGTGTTTGTTATACTTGTTAAGTAGATTGCTCCGATGTACAACAGGGTTGTGCGTTTGTGCTGGGAAAGACTTCATCTCACAACAACCCATTTCATGTGTTCTGTGTTGTACATATTGTACAGTGAGCGTTGCTCCCATGTATCGAATATGTATCTTTAAGCACATATGTTGCTACAGCAAGCAGGAGAGTTTGAGCCTGTCAACACATTGCTGGCGGAGTGGATATGGCATCTTGTTTACAATCTTACCCCGGTAAGACAGTAAATGATGTTTTACAATATTGGTAAACGTAACGTATTATTTATCTGGTGTAGACTAACGATCGTTAGTTTGTTTATCGTCGTCCTGTAGATAGTTACGTATTAATAACTACGTGTTGTATCGTTTGATGACTGTAATAAAGGACAGGTGAAGACCAGAGATATTTCTTTGTGATTGGATGGGAGTGTTGTCGGGGGGAGGGGAGGGGATGGTTAGACAGAAGAGGCGATGCCGGTTGAGTTCTGTACAGGTGTGTGGTGTAGGTTTTTACTGAAATGTGTTGTGTGGTTAACCTGTTTGCTAGGTGAGTACTTTTGTGGCCTTAGTGAGACATATACCCAAGTAAACCCTGTACACACACACACACACACTCACACACACACACACCACACACACACACACACACACACACACACACACACACGCACACATTTGTACAGGGAGGGAGTTGTAACCCTTCGGCTACTTGTGACAATTCTGGTTGTGATGACCGCTTCTGGTGACCAATAGTCATGACACCGGTAATGTCATACCATCACTAGTGCCGCCGTGTCATGCCACCACCATGAGTGTCATGCCACTTGGCATATTATAACCACGTGTCATGACGCGGTGGTAAAGAGCCCACACCAGGTGGTGTTATGACACTATCCTTGTGTCTTGCAGTGTGTTAGTACGTGTCATATATGACATCATCACCACCACCACACTCCACCACCACCACACTCCACCACCACCACCACACTCCACCACCATCACCACACTCCACCACCACCACAACCACCACACTCCACCACCACCACACTCCACTACCACCACCACACTTTCCACCACCACCACCACGCTCTCCACCACCACCACCACACTTTCCACCACCATCACCACACTCTCCACCACCACCACACTCCACCACCACCACAATCTCCACCACAGCCACTCTACTAGCCCCCCCCCCCTCTCCCTCCTCCACTAGGCGTCCGAGACCGGCCACAGTCGTAGTGTTGGCTAAGTTGGCACGACACCCCCTCCCCTCCCCTCCCCTCCCCTCCCCTCCCCTCCCCTCTCTCCTCTCCCCCGGGGTGACTCAGCCGTTCGTCGTACCCCCACCCTCTCCCCCTGCCTCTCCCCTTAGAATGTTTACCCTGGTGTTACTCTCCCAGACGCTCACTACTGTTTTTGTTCTCTTGTGTGTGTGTGTGTGTTTGTCTCTTTGTGTTTTGAGTTTCGTCTGTGTGTGTGTGTGTGTGTAAGTTGTTTTGCGCACGTGTAGGACGACGCGTCGCGCTGGCATTGCCTAATGGCAGAACCACCTTGTTGTATAGGTACTCGTGGTCGTTATCTCTCTCTCTCTCTCTCTCTCTCTCTCTCTGTTGCTTGGGAGGGAGGGAGGGAGAGAGAGGGGTGAGGGGAACCAAGGGGTTGCACATGGAGGATGAAGTCCCCTCACTTGTGTTCCTTTGGACAAACCTCTTTCTTAACTCCTCCTCTTCCTTCTCCTTCTCCTCCTCCTCCTCCTCCTCCTCCTCCTCCTCCTCCGTGTCCCCCTCAGCTCACAGGGTTTGTCTTGTCGCACTGGCGTATTTACCCATATCACAGGCACATAATCGAATCCTGTTTGTCTGATTTACAAGACCAGTCAGTACCTGGGTGGAGTGACCTTGCCTTTCCTCTCGATACGACCGTCTTTATAATCATGATGGCTTTCTTTTTGAGTCGAGTGGGGAGGAGGAGAATAATAATAATCCAGTTTCGTCGGGCACGTGTGTTCGAACCGTTCTAGCCACACTTGTGCAGTTGATTCATGGTCGACTATTATCATGTTCTGGTGTCTGTTTTGATGAATGGTTATTCCCTTTTTTTTTTATTTCGGTATAGCTTTTGTGATGATGGGTGGCGTGCCGCGGGGGGGGCCTCTTTGATCCTGGGTCCACTGCTATTCCTGCATCAGTGATCATGCACAAGGAGGAGGACTAACCCAGGGTAAAATTGTCACTGGCACAAAATAAATATAACGAGAACGACTGCTAGAAATAAACGTAGAGAAAATTCATAACTCCTTCATGGGAAGATCGTAGAGTTGGAACAAAGTCGTGAAAGGCTAAGAGGACTGGCAGTGTGTAGCTTCGAAAGGGTTAAAAAAGATAAAGTCTCCTTTGGTGTGTATGACTAGGAAGTACAGTCACACACACACAACTTAACCACTTCAAAGGAGTCTGCACTTCCCTGCTACTGGAAGTAGCACAGTCTTGGGCTCCAGGAGTGCTTGGAAAGGTCTTGGGTAATTATAAATAGAATTAATCAAGTTACCAATTATTACATTACAGCAGGGGGGGGGGGGTTACACTCTGGGGCCCTGTCTCTTGTAAGATTTTTGTACTAACAAGAAATTTTTTTTTCTAAGTGTTTTTAAGTAATTGTGTTGTCCCCGAGTGTCACTTTACGTACGTTCTGGTGACGCAAGTCGTACGATATATGCACGTTTCGTTGATTTATCGAACTCCTCTCATGTCACCGTACAGTGAATGACGTTTACTGGGCCCCTCATTACGTCACCTGTATAGTGAGTGGCTTGTATTTGGACCGTTACTGCGTCACCAATACAATTAATGACGTGTAGTGCGATCATAACTACGTCACCCGCGTGATCGATGACGTGTGTTGCCAAACATCATGACGTCACCAGTACAGTTCATGACGTGCATGGGAACCTACGTTTTTCGTTGCGTGTGCGTCTGACGTTTTCGCCCAGCTGCGGGTGGGGGTTTAAAGACGACCCGACATGAGAGGGAAGGGGTCATGGACGCCCCGTCTTCACTACAGGCTACTGAAATCCTCCATACGTCACACGGGGTCATGTGTGTTAGTGAGGGCGACTATGTGGTTTCGGGAATGATGGCGAAGAAATGGAGATGGTGTTGATGAAGACTTGATTGATGGTCGTTGTCACCTGGTAATTCGGCAGTCGTAATGACCCCCCCCCCCTACTCTCGCAGGTGATTTAGGTCGAATGAACCAGTAATGACTAAGACACCACCCTCCCTTCCCATACCCCTCCTCCCGGCTCTATTAGGCAGTAAGGGCGTATACGATGTTTTCATTATCTTGTAACACCTGTAGAAAAAAGGTGTTCAGGATTTTTATTGATGGGTAGTTTCAATGACGTTGTCCTGTAGCCTTAATGACCCCCATTGGCAGTTATTAGCCCCAGACGACCAGCCAAACAACCCTCAGGTTGTCTGTAGCCTTAATGACCCCCTTGGCAGTTATTAGCCCCAGACGACCAGCCAAACGACCCTTGAGGTGAAACTTCTTCCCCTCGTCATACGTGCGATCAGTGTGACCCGTTTATGAACCTCCTCTAACAACTATCGTTACCTGTACAATGGACGGTGGTTCGACAGAGACACCCTTCCCTCTTGTATTATCGCTTCTCGTAAACAGAAAGTATCTTTATACCTCTGAAGCAATGTTCACACAATTTATATATATATATATATATATATATATATATATATATATATATATATATATATATATATATATATATATATATGCTGTACAGAACACTTGTACACAGAGTACCCGGATGCTGAACGCCCACATGACTGCATACATCACGATGGTTTTGTCAGATTTGCATAAATACCTGTCAACCACATCACGGGTAACCTACTGTCCTCAGAGATTGAGTGTGAACGAATGAGGCCCTTGTTGTCTTTTCCTAGCGCTGCCTCGCACACATGAGGAGGGAGGGGGTTGTTATTCCATGTGTGGCGGGGTGGCGTTGGGAATAAATAAAGGCAGACAGTATGAATTATGTACATGTGTATATATATATATATGTGTACTTTGAGATGTATAGGTATGTATATTTGCGTGTGTGGACGTGTATGTATATACATGTGTATGGGGGTGGGTTGGGCCATTTCTTTCGTCTGTTTCCTTGCGCTACCTCGCAAACGCGGGAGACAGCGACAAAGCAAAATAATATATATATATATATATATATATATATATATATATATATATATATATATATATATATATATATGACCTAACACTTACGACTGGGCCCCATTGTGCACGACCATACGACTCTCTTTTGATTACGACGTTACAACCCTTGACCTCTATGTTACGACCCTCGATTAAGATAACCTGGCCTTTTGACCTGACTGTTATTTGGAGATTTGGCAAAAATTAAATAGTTAAGATATATAAAGTATCTCGATGACCCCCATGATATTTAGATACTTCGCAAAGATTCGTAACGTCCGAGAAATCGAGAATATTTCAAATATCCCAGAAATATAGAAATATTCCAAAAGGTTCAGATTTACATTTAAAAAGAAAAGATTTTTTTCTGAGAGAAACGCATCAGTCAGAGAATAAAACGAGACGTAAAAAAAAGAAATAAAAGGATTAGGAAAAATAAAAGGTTTCTCAGTTAAAAGGCTTTGGACAATCTGAGCAGCGGTGAGGGCCATTCCAATGTGACTCAGAAGTTGGGAATATTCCCCAAGTCTCCTCCTCTTTGTGTCGAAGGTCAGGGGTCAGGGTCATCA
Organism: Panulirus ornatus; assembly: GCF_036320965.1. NCBI lineage: Eukaryota > Metazoa > Arthropoda > Malacostraca > Decapoda > Palinuridae > Panulirus > Panulirus ornatus. The sequence continues at coordinate 2,137,998 of NC_092250.1, read as the reverse complement.
TCTACACCGGGTATGTATAGCAGGACGATAATTGTGTGTGTGTGTGTGTGTGAGGGGGGAGGAAAAAAGGTGAAAATAGTGAAGGTAAATGTCCAGCTCCGGGGAATTAAGAACAAAAATGATTTAAAATCGTTTTAATTTAACTGCACTAAGTCCCCAGCACAAACACATGCATGCACGCATACATATGCATGTGTACCTTTGAACACACACACACACACACACACACACACACACACACACACACACACACTTTCAAAAGAATAAGGGATAGGACAGCCTGTGGACATAATTAAGCAAAGAATAAGAATGTTAAAAAAGAGGCACAAGTGGACACAATACAGGAGTTTTGAAATGTTTGTTATCATACAGAATCTTGAAGGAGAGATGGGGGTCCCACGAGTCTAGAACTCCCTCCATACACACACACACACACACACACACACACACACACACACACACACAGTAACGTGGATGGAGACATGGTTTACGTGGACCATTAAGTTGTTAGTGTGGGTGGCAGTAGTTCGTTATAGGTCAAAAGTCAGGCTCATTTGCCGTCCAGCAACGCCACACGGTATTAAGAATGCTGCAGGGGGAGGGGGGGGTGTAATTGTTATCCAGGGGTGTGCTGTGGGGGTTGGGGTTAATTTTAAGGTGTGCTGTCCATCTGTAGTAGTGGGTGGAGGAGGAGCCTTCTGCTGTAATATCCTGTCTCCATCTATAGTAGTGGGTGGAGGAGGAGCCTTCTACTTGACTATCCTGTCTCCATCTATAGCAGTGCATGTTGGAGGAGCCCTTCTACTTTACCATCCTGTCTCCATCTATATATCAAGAGTCAACGTAAGATCGTATCGCTATCCTCCGTCTTAAGAACAGACCCTCTTCCATAGACCAATGGTCAGGTCTTCACGGTTTGGTCAGGTCTCTTCTGCTAACCTTGTTTGACCGCGTAACCTGCACTGACGTGTGTGTGTGTGTGTGTGTCCCTTCCCCCACCACCACAACCCCTCCCTACTCAACCCCCCCCCCCCCTCTCGGGTTGGTCCTGACGTAGGCCGGATTGATTCGTTGGGTTGCCGGGGGCCGCCACACCGTCGTTCGCCATGACGTCACGACACGACGCTCAAAATAGTAGTACCGCTATCGCTGCCTTAAGCGAGGTGGTCCCCCCACACACACCCCATCTTCCCCCTACAACACCCCCTCTCCCCTCCCTCTCATCCGAACACCCGCTGGACACTACAGTATTCCGGACCCACGACTTGTTCGGTCTAACCCCCCCCCCCTCTCCAACCCATGGGGGTGGGGGTGAGGGGAGAAGGAGACACTTTAGATAGAGGGGAAAGGGAAAGGGGAAGGGGTGGTGGGTCCTGGATAGTGCAGGCGGATAGGTTATGTCTTGGGGATAGTCAGGTGTGGATGGATGGATTGCACACTCATCCACCCAACATGTTTCTCATCCAAGATAATCTTTAATCCATAATGATTATAATAAAAGTAATAACATCGTAATGATAATTATGTGTAAGGTAATAATCACGTTGATATTAGACACTAGATAATGATAATTTGTGTAAAATACTGATAATTATGATGATCATTAAACATAATTATGATTATGTGTTATCTAGCTTGCGTACACACGGTAAGGAAAGAAAGAAAGTATCTTGGCACATTTTGTGTGAAACAAAAAAGTATCTTGGCACATTTTGTGTGAAACAATATTACACCACGAACGAAGGATTTTGAGAAATGCCCATTAAGTATGGTCTTGCGCTAGCAGCCCAGTTATCATGTTATCGTAATATATCACATTGCTAGCGATAAATCCTACAACACCGGACGTAATAGATGTTATATCTATGATTCGGTAATTCGATGGAAATAGATTTAAGTCATGGCTGTGAATGATTATTTAGAAATCACTTCTTCCTTTCTTCTTTTTTTTTCCTTCCTTTTATAGATATTTAACTTTGGTTTCTCTTCGCGAGAACTGGGTACCCCCCCCTCTGGAGGCCCCAGGCGATAGGTAACACATGTACGGGAATCAAACCCTGGCAGTTTGACTCAGTGTGTCTGTCACCGGTCGTATGAATCTCTTGTGGGAAGTTTGGGAATCTGTTGGGATCTGTCCCACTCGATGGCCACTTGGCAGTGTGTGTGTGTGGGGGATGGGTTGTACTCACAACACTCTCATGGTGGCTTGTGATGTGGGTCAGCACCAGTGGCACTGAGGGAGGTAGAGGGGAAGGAACGCCTCTACAACACGTAACGAGGCGATTGGCTTTGCTAAAGGGTGACATGCGTCGCTGAATTGCAGGTCCACAGAACGTTGGCGTCGCTGTCGTAAACACGACCTTTGGGACGCACTGTCGTACGCTCGTTTGGTCGTGAGAGCACACGAGACGCGTCCAGTCAGAGCCACGCGTCGGTCGTCCGCGCGTGGAGCTGTGAACGATCGTTCGATACGTCACGCCTGCTGTCGTGCTCGTCTGGTCGTTAGGTAGTTATTCCCTATACAAGCACTGCTCACGTAATCCATCAGTCTGGCGGAAGAAAATGGGATATGGTGGAGCAGTGCCATGTTTCATTTTATTTCATTGAGGAAGGAAAGGTGATTATGGTCCTGCTGTCTGGAGGTGGGGAGAGGAGAGTAGAGGATGTGGTGGGGAGAGGAGAGTAGAGGATATGGTTGGGAGGGGAGAGTAAAGGATGTGGTGGGGAGAGGAGAGTAGAGGATGGGGTGGGGAGAGGAGAGTAGAGGATGGGGTAGGGAGAGGAGAGTAGAGGATATGGTTGGGAGGGGAGAGTAGAGGATGTGGTGGGGAGAGGAGAGGATTGTTACGTACGTGAGAGAGAGAGAGAGAGTGTGTGTGTGTGTTGTGGTTCAGTGTGTACAGTGTGTGAGGGACAATTCTCGCCACTCAGGAGAGACCTCTTCCTACCCCAAGGATGTGGACATCCCCTCCTGTGTTGGGGGGGAGCTGAGCTCCTCCTCCTCCTCCTCCTCCTCCTCCGACACGGATCGCCTTTTCCTCCTACTTGACGGAGCGTCTTTTATTCGTTTTCATCTTGTGCTGTTTTTCTCAGAAAAGGAGAAGCCCTTATTGTCATTATTATTATTATCATTATTATTATTATTGTTATTATTATCATTATTATTATTATCATTATTATTATTATTATTATTATTATTATTATTATTATTATTCTCCATCTTCTTCCTCTTCTTGTTCTTCTTATTCTTCTTCTCCTTCTTCTTCTTCTCTTTCCTCTTCTCCATCTTCTTCTTCTTCTCCTTCTTCTTTTTTTCTTCTTCTTCTTCTTCTTCTTCTTCTTCTTCTTCTTCTTCTTCTTCCTCTTCTTATCCTTCTTCTTCATCTTCCTCTTCTCCTCTTCCTTCTTCTTCCTATCCTTCTTCTTCATCATCATCATCTGCTGCTGCTGTTGGTGGTGGTGGGTGACTGAGTTCGTCTTGTGAGTGTAGAGATTTTCTTCCAAGTCTTTTCAAGTTCCTCCACCTGTGGGAGACCCTCAACCCTTCCATTGCTAAACCACCTCCTCCGTTTTTGCTGTCTCTCTCTCTCTCTCTCTCTCTCTCTCTCTCTCTCTCTCTCTCTCTCTCTCTCTCTCTCTCTCTCTCTCTCTCTCTCTCTCTTTCAGTGCCTTTCTAGATGCACTAGTTCTGACACACACACACACACACACACACACACACACACACACACACACACTCGTCTTCCACACATACGGGTCCACAGAGAGGAGTGAGTGTCTATGAGTGACCGTGGGTGTGAGGTAGGACATTCCTCCTCATCCTCCTCCTCCTCATCTTCCTCCTCCCTCCTCCCCCTCCCTCGTCCTAAGCAGGATGTCTGGGCTGTGGATCCTGGGGTATGTCATATGGGGGGGTGGGGGGTATCAGGGATACAGCCACCTCCCCTGGGTCCTCGCCGTATCCTACGGAGGATAGCTGGCTCTCTCTCTCTCTCTCTCTCTCTCTCTCTCTCTCTCTCTCTCTCTCTCTCTCTCTCTCTCTCTCTTCTTTTTCAGGGATGTCGTTGCCCCCCTCCCCCCCTCCCTCATCATTATGGTTGGGTCTCCATGCCCTTCAGCACGACGCGTCGCTACGACCCTTGGAACGCGACGCCTGGCAGATCCCTTGATGAACGCAAAGGGCACGACCCTTGAGCACGACGGTATACGACCCTTGAACACGACGGTATACGACCCTTGAGCACGACGGTGTACGACCCTTGAACACGACGGTATACGACCCTTGAGCACGACGGTATACGACCCTTGAACACGACGGTGTACGACCCTTGGGTTATCACCCGTAAGGGTCAGGTCAAAGGCCAGTCCATCATAACCCAACGGCGCCGCCGCTGTCGTACTCAAGGTGTTGAGTTCCCTGAACTGGCCAGCACACACACACACACACACACACACACACACACACACACACACACACTGGCCGGTCAAGAGAAGTGGTCGATTTAGGCGAGATACCTCCATAAGTGGAGAGTGGGTAGGTTGTGTGTGTGTGGGGTGGGGTGTGGGGAGGCGATGGATGGTGAAGCGACAGACTCCACCATGTCTGTGATTGTCTGGCAAAAGACGTGAGTGACCGCGCATCCTTGCCCACACCTCATACCGTCAGGGAGGAGTTACCACACACACACACACACACACACACACATACACACACACACGGTGTCCTGGCGCCAGTCGTCCGTCTTCGTGGCTGATGGATGCTGGAGACGTACTTATTTTTTTCCCCTGGTGTTGTGTGTGTATGTGTGGATGTCTAGGTCCACTCCTCTGGTTCCTCCTCGGATTGGTCGTGCGTGCATCGTTGAGGGAGTTATGTACACGTTAGTGTAATTAGTGTGTGCGTGTGTGTTTGTGTAATCACTGTTACTTATGTGTGAGGTGTTTATATGCGTCCATATTTCTCGTAAGCTCAGTACATTTACCTATTCTTGCTGTAAGGTGGGACATTTCTACTTCTGTAGGGCCCCATGTCTTGTACGTGTGTGTGTGTGTATGTGTATGTGAATTAGTGAGTTCGTGTACTTACTGGTGGCGTATGGTGTACGTACTGGTCCAGGCCTCCAGCAGGAACGTGAACAGTACGTGTCGTGAACAGTAGGTAGTAAAGGTCAGTCGTCCGGGTCAATTGTCTCCGCCTCGTTTGAGTCGTCTGGTGATCCCAGATGATTGTGACCTTTTCCACCCCTCCCTCCCTCCTACCATATTCGTCTCCCTCCTCTTCACTTGAGCCTCCCACGCCCCACCTTCACCTCACCACCCTCCCTCCAGAGCCCCTTATCTTCCATTCCTTTTCCCCTGCTCTATCCAGTCTAGTCCCACCAGGTCCCCTCTCTCTCTCTCTCTCTCTCTCTCTCTCTCTCTCTCTCTCTCTCTCTCTCTCTCTCTCTCTCTCTCTCTCTCCTTCCAGCTCCTCCCTCCTCCCATCCATCTCCAACCCCACCCCCATTTCCTCCCCACACCCACTTCATTCCTCCCCACCATTACCCTCCACTCCCCAGGCACGTGTGTGTGTGTGGGCGCAGAGGAACAGATTTCACAATGACACAACAGTAAGGGGACTTACCTCACTACTCATGATTCAGTGTGAACAGATTCACCATATTGGAAGGCTCTTCCTGTGAATCAAGTGGCATTCTGAAGCGTCTGGGATTCCATGACCATAAGGTCAGGGAAATCCTCACCCCTGCTTCCCCCAGGGTATTTCCCGGTAAGGTAATCTTAAGGTCAGGGAATTTCTCACCCCTCCTTCCCCCTGGGTATTTCCTGGTAAGGTAGTCTCGATGTGTAATGGTCATTGTGCTGAGTGTGTGTGATGACCTTATACTGTCTTTGGGTGTGACCTTTGAAGGTCAGGTCACTTGGCGAGGTCAGGGCCATCACACCTTAGGATTGTACCGTCGTCTTCACTGGTCGTGCCCTCTTGTTCAAGGTTGGAACATGTACACCCTGATGTCAAGGAAAAAAGAAAAAATTATTTACAAATCTGTATTTTCTGACGATTTTCTGTTGACACAGAACGAATGTTCTATGTTGTAAATAGACAGAACATAGATATAACACCATGATAGATAGAAAACTATAAACCTTGTAAGGAAGGCTATATTGTATACATCATTCCTTATATAATGAATCAGAACTTCCCTCATACCAGGGGATGTAAACAACAATAGATTACACGGGAATGCAAACAACAACAGAATACAGAGGAATGCAAACAACAACAGAATACAGGGGAATGCAAACCAACAGAAGAATACAGGGGATGCAAACAACAATAGATTACACGGGAATGCAAACAACAACAGAGTACAGAGGAATGCAAACAACAGAGTACAGAGGAATGCAAACAACAGAGTACAGAGGAATGCAAACAACAGAGTACAGAGGAATGCAAACAACAGAATACAGAGGAATGCAAACAACAGAATACAGAGGAATGCAAACAACAGAATACAGAGGAATGCAAACAGCAACAGATTACAGGGGGATACAAACAACAGAATACAGGGAATTCAAACAGCAACAGATTATAGGGGAGCGCAAACAGCAATAGATTACAGGGTAATGCAAACAGGAACAGAATACAAAGGGGAATGCAAACAGGAACAGATTGTTTGATCTCGTCGTGGCTGTTTTGTGGACGGTGGTGGAAGAGATGAGACACAGATGAGTGAGGTGGATGACTTCAGGAGAGAGAGAGAGAGAGAGAGAGAGAGAGATAAACTATTTTGTCTATATGCAAATTAAGGAGGCGAAAGTGATGTAGATCGTGGTCTCGAAGCTAAAGTATGTATTAACACGTAAACTCTTGTGTGATGCTGGTTTTGAAAACAAAAAAAAAGACAAGAAAAATACGTTTTGTTTTTTTTAATGATGAATTAATATATATGTGTTGAAAGACGTGATGGCGAGAGAGAGAGAGAGAGATGGATTTTCCCTCATTGGAATGAAGGAAAATTTGTGCGCGGGGTGAGGGAGGTGTGGATACACAGTGTGATCGTCTCTTCTTCACTAGCCGATGATGATGATGATGTGACAAAGCCGATATTCTGCGTAGCCGATATCCAGTGATGTTAAGCCGATTTTTTTTTTTTTATCGTGTTTAGATTCATTTATTCTTGCCTGAAGATGATATTCCTTAAAGATGAATGATTTATCTCTTTATGTAAAGCAGTTATTCCTCTGCAAGGGCGTTTATATATAAAGCCGATATCTTGTTTGAAGGAAGAACGATATTATAAGGCCGATATCCTTCGCCGTACACCCTGTACCTAGCCTGAAGTAAAGCCGATATTCAGTGTCTGTAAATTGATATTCAGTGGTTGTAAAGCCGATATTCAGTGGTTGTAAAGCCGATATTCAGTGGTTGTAAAGCCGATATTCAGTGGTTGTAAAGCCGATATTCAGTGGTTGTAAAGCCGATATTCAGTGGTTGTAAAGCAGATATTCAGTGGTTGTAAAGCCGATATTCAGTGGTTGTAAAGCAGATATTCAGTGGTTGTAAAGCCGATATTCAGTGGTTGTAAAGCCGATATTCAGTGGTTGTAAAGCCGATATTTAGTGGTTGTAAAACCGATATTCAGTGGTTGTAAAGCCGATATTCAGTGGTTGTAAAGCAGATATTCAGTGGTTGTAAAGCCGATATTCAGTGGTTGTAAAGCCGATATTCAGTGGTTGTAAAGCCGATATTCAGTGGTTGTAAAGCCGATATTCAGTGGTTGTAAAGCCAATATTCAGTGGTTGTAAAGCCGATATTCAGTGGTTGTAAAGCCGATATTCAGTGGTTGTAAAGCAGATATTCAGTGGTTGTAAAGCCGATATTCAGTGGTTGTAAAGCCGATATTTAGTGGTTGTAAAACCGATATTCAGTGGTTGTAAAGCCGATATTCAGTGGTTGTAAAGCAGATATTCAGTGGTTGTAAAGCCGATATTCAGTGGTTGTAAAGCCAATATTCAGTGGTTGTAAAGCCGATATTCAGTGGTTGTAAAGCAGATATTCAGTGGTTGTAAAGCTGATATTCAGTGGTTGTAAAGCCGATATTCAGTGGTTGTAAAGCCGATATTTAGTGGTTGTAAATCCCGGTGTGTTGCTTCATGTGACAGCTGAGGTGTAGGGGGGGGGAGGGGAGAGGCCTGGTCATGTTGCCATGGTGACAGTGACGTGTGTCACCCCTCTCACTTACTCTCCCCTCCCCCCTTCTCCTCCCCTCACTTTACGCTTATCCTCCCCTCTCCCACCCCTCCTCCGTTATCCTCCCCTCCATTCATTCACTCTTCCCTCCCCTCCCATTACTTAAGCACACTTCCCTCTCCCCTTTCTCCATATCCTGTCCTCTCCCCTCTCCCCTGTCTGCGTCTCCCCTCTAGTCCTCGTCCTCTTTGTCTGTCTGCTCTCCATTACCCCCTCCCCTCCTTTGATATCTGGTGCTCCCCTTACCCTCAGTACACTTCCTTCCCCTCCCCCCCTCAGTGCACGTCCTTCCCCTCGCCTCAATACACGACCTTCCCTTCCTCCGCTCCCTGTATGACGCATGGTGGGGAGGACCTGTTCCCCCTCCTACACCCTGTGTGACGCATGATGGGGGGGCTTGTCCCCCCCTGCACCCTATGTGACGCATGATGGGGGACTGTTTCCATCCTACACCCTGTGTGACGCATGTTAAGGGCTTGCTCCCCCTCCTACACCCTGTGTGACGCATGTTAAGGGCTTGCTCCCCCTCCTACACCCTGTGTGACGCATGTTAAGGGCTTGCTTCCCCTCCTACACCCTGTGTGACGCATGTTAAGGGCTTGCTCCCCCTCCTACACCCTGTGTGACGCATGTTAAGGGCTTGCTTCCCCTCCTACACCCTGTGTGACGCATGTTAAGGGCTTGCTTCCCCTCCTACACCCTGTGTGACGCATGATGGGAGGAGAGGGTTGTCCCCCCCCCCCCCACGTTGTTACGTAGAGACGTGGGAGTACTTCCCGCCACCACCCTCGTGTGACGCACATCGGGGAGTCTTTCTCCTACCCACCTACTGTGTGACGCATGGTAGGGGGGGGGGAGCCTCCCTCCCCCTACTATCCCCCCCAACCCCTTCTCCTCCCCTCCCCAGTCACAGTCTGTTGCCTGATGGAAAGCGTTGGTTGGGGTGGGGGGGTCGCCTCCTCGTTCCCTCCATCACACAAGCCCATAAATTGAGGTATAATTGGGAGTGGATGTTCTCCCACGTCCCCTTTATAATGGATGTTCTCCCACGTCCCCTTTATAATGGATGTTCCCCACGTCCCCTTTATAATGGGTGTTCTCCCACGTCCTCTTTATAATGGGCTGTGTCGAGACCCAGGATCATCGTATGGTATTAAGTGGGTTGCTGGTCGCCCATTAGGTCTGCTCACCCCCCCTCCTCCTCCCAATCACCCCCACCGCATCAGAGAGAGAGAGAGAGAGAGAGAGAGAGATGGAGGTGTAAACAAAGAGTAGCATGGCAGAGGTCAACGCGAATCATCATCCAACACCCGTGACATCTCCCAGTCTGCAACTCCCCGTAGAGACGTCCACTCCAGGTTGGCCCCTAGGCAATGCGTCCTTCTGTTTGAGCTGCTTTGGAAGGAAGGCGTCTGTCCTCCCTCTCCGGGTTACCTGAAGGTGGACGTCTGCTTGCAAGACACCATTCCCCCTGGCCTGAACTACCTCCCTCCCTCACCAAGCCTCACAGACCCTCACCAAGCCTCACACAGACACTCACAGACCCTCACCAGGCCTCACAGACCCTCAGTAACCCTCACCAAGCCTCACACTGACCCTCACTGACCTTCACCAAGCCTCACAGACCCTCACCAAGCCTCACAGACCCTCACTAACCTTCACAGACCCTCACCAAGCCTCACAGACCCTCACTAACCTTCACAGACCCTCACCAAGCCTCAGAGACCCTCACCATGCCTCGCAGACCCTCACAGACCCTCACCAAGCCTCACACAGACCCTCACAGATCATGTTATCCTCACCGTCTGCACCACCGTGGACAGTCGTGTGGTGTGCACCAGCCTCGGGTAAGGGCGACCTGTAGCGTGTTGTTCCTGTATCGACTCCACCCGCGTGTGCTGTCCACTGTGCTGGTGGCTTGAATTTAGTTACCCACACAGTAGTTCTAAAGTTTATCATGATATTCCCTACCCCTTTTTCTTTTTCCTTGACACACAGGAGCGCTTACGACCGCTTAAATCACACACACACACACACACACACACACACACACACACACACACACACACACACACACACAACAGGTGTGTACACGTGAATTATAATTAGTTTTGTGTATACCTGACTTCTCTCGTAATCACCATCGCTGACTTGTGATGATTCTTTTTTTCTTCCTACAGGGAAGAGTATAGAAAACGGCAAGACCAGTGATTACACCTCCCCCCAGGACGTGTCTCCCCTGGGGGTGTATACAGCAAGGTAAGTGGGACTCTACACCTCCCCCAGGACGTGTCTCCCCTGGGGGTGTATACAGCAAGGTAAGTGGGACTCTGCACCTCCCCCAGGACGAGTCTACCCTGGAATACATACAGCAAGGTAAGTGGAATTTTGCATCTCCCCCAGGACATGTCTCCCCTGGGGTACATACAGGAAGATAAGTGGCACTTAAATAAGGACCTGTCATATATATATATATATATATATATATATATATATATTCCTATGAGTCCACGGGCAAAATGGAACACGATAAGTTCCCAAGTGCACTTTCGTGTAATAATCACATCATCAGGGGAGACAAGTGAGAAATATAGCAGTCAGTTGATATACATCGAAGAGACGAAGCTAGGACGCCATTTGGTAAACACGTGACATGTTTACCAAATGTATGTATGTATGTATGTATACACACTAGTTTGCCCCGCGGATGAAGTCACCCTGGGTGAGGCTACATCACCAGGGGTAAAATGTCATTAAAAAAACTCACCTCAGAGCATCATTTCCCTGCTACTGGAAGTAGCGCAGTCTTGATACTCATTGTTGTTGTTGTTATTATTATTATTATTATTATTATTATTATTATTGTTGTTGTTGTTGTTATTATTATTGTTAATCATTATTATTACTATCATTATTATTATTATCATTATTAATAGGATTATCATTATTATAGTTATTATTAATTAGTTATTATCTCTATTATCATTATCATTATCATCATTATTGCCATCATTCTAACCCCCGTTATCAGTCAAGGGTGTGAGGCGGACACGGTACAAGGGCGTATATGTACGTGTTGTGTTGACAGGTTTCAGCAGTAGGGAACATCCTGGTGCAGATATAACAGGGAGGTGGTTGTTGTGAGAGGTGTGAGCGGGGGAGTGTGAGAGGCCAGGGAGAGGTGTGGCTACTCTCACCCACCCGCCAGAACACCCTTAACGGGTCGTCCAAACCTGGACGTAATTCGACCCTCAGTTCTCTCTCTCTCTCTCTCTCTCTCTCTCTCTCTCTCTCTCTCTCTCTCTCTCTCTCTCTCTCTCTCTCTCTCTCGTTTCCCAGCTAGTTCTTCTGTTCACGCGGAACTGTTCAGCAGGTGATTAGAACTGGTGGGGGGGGGGGGGATCTTGCGGTCGTGGCTCGAAACCCCCCCCCCCCTCCCCCTCCTGGGGTTCTTGGACTGGGGAGTCGGGCGAACCATTTAATTGGCACTCGGGTCGTTGTGGGTCGTGGAAGGAGGAGGGAGGGGAAGGGGGGGGGGGGTGGTTTATTCAGATTCGTAGCCTGAGTGAGCAGCGCTTGGTGCATGAAGGACGTGTGTTCCACCGAACTGTTTGTGTGAGCTGCGGTCGGTCGGTCTGTACACAACATGGAGATGTGGGGGGGGTTGACAGGGGAGATGAGGGGTAGATGTGGGTTTTAATGTTGGATGTGGGTTACGCCCCTTTTCATGGGTCGTGTTTGCACGGTTTTTGAAAGTCACGTGCGATGTATCTCGCTTGTTTCAAAATGACAGAAAGGGTCGTACCGTCGTATTCATCAAGGGTCGTACCGTCGTGGTCAAGGGTCGTACCAGACTTCAGAATCATCAATTGTAAATCTATCCTTGTAAATCATATTCCACTATTTTTTTTTTTTTTGTAAATCGCACTTGATAATGGGCAACCAGAACGTGAAATTTGAAAACAGCGTGTTTACAGACGACTAACCCCCCCTCCCAATCTCCCCTCACTTCGTTTTCTATGGTTGGGGAGTGTTAAAATTACTATTACTATTATTATTATTATTATTATTATTATTATTTTTATTATTATTGTTAGTATCATTATTATTATTATTATTATTGTTATTGTTATTATTATTATTATCATTATTACTATTATTATTATTATTATCATTATTATTATTATTCATTATTCACATCTTGGTAACCTCAGGTTATTCATGTGTGAATAACCCGGATGTTGTTCACGAACCCCGGTGTACCGTCTTTGTGCCAGTGCTTGCTGTCTGTGTTATTGGGATGTGTTGTTGTTGTTCTTGTTATTGTTGTTCTTGCCATGAATAATGTATATATAAAGAAAAAGATAAAACAGAATTGATAATCGTCAGAATTATGGCTCTGGTGTGATTATTATTTATATCTTTATCGGTGAATTAATTGTTCATTATACACATTGAATAAAATCAAAATTTAAAGGATTAAAGAAATCCTTCACTGATAATTACAATTACGATAATTTCGTACTACTATAATTTATGCTGTGGAATAATTGTAACGTTAGAGTTTGATTAATAATCCCAGAGATACTAATGATGCTGTATTAGTATTATCATTATATATATATATATATATATATATATATATATATATATATATATATATATATATAGCCTGAGCCAGGTACCCATTTTATCGACCAAAACTCTAGGGGAGGATGAACAGCTGGGTTGACTGTGGCCCGACTGCCGCACCCAGGATTCGAACCTGTCACCTCGACTATATATATATATATATATATATATATATATATATATATATATATATTGGAAAGGATCACAATTTTGTGCGTGATCAAGATATTCTTATGAGTCCACGGGGGAAAATGAAACACGATAAGTTCCCAAGTGCACTTTCGTGTAATAATCACATTATCAGAGGAGACACAAGAGAGAAATATAAGTCAGTCGATATACATCGAAGATATCAACTGACTTATATTTCTCTCTTGTGTCTCCCATGATGATGTGATTATTACAAGAAAGGGCACTTGGGAACTTATCGTGTTTCATTTTCCCCGTGGACTCATAGGAATATATATATATATATATATATATATATATATATATATATATATATAATGTGTGTGTAATATATCGGGATATTACGTAGGAGATTGAAGTGTATATTACGTAGGAGATTGAAGTGTATATTACGTAGGAGATTGAAGTGTATATTCAAGAATTAATTGGTTCTATCTACATTCCCAGTTGTCATAATTGTCTCTGGCTTTTGGAAAACATCACAAGGCTTCCTCGCCTGGTAACAGCAAGGGGGGGAGGGGGGAGGCTTTGGAAGGATACGGGGGGGGCAAGGGGGGTTGTTCCCATAACACCTCCCTGCACCTTGCCTGGAGGTGTGACGTCACCACCAGGAGGAGGTGTCACGTGACAGTGTTGACGTCAGAGGTCTTGTGCCCGGCTGTTCAGGAAGTCACGTGGCTCGCCCGGGGGGAGGGGGAGGGAGATTGTGGAGGGGGGGTGGGGGGGGGTTGTTGGTAGAGAGTGGGGGTTGAAGGGGGGGCGGCCCCCACCCCCCGTGGCTTGGATGGGGGGGGGGCGATCGTGAGATTAAAAGATTTATAATGTGAAATTAGGGAGGGGGAGGGGGGAGATCAGGTGGGGGGGAGGGGTTAAGAAGGCTCTTTCTGAAGACTGGAAGGTAGTGGGGGGGAGGGGATGGGAAGGTAGTGGGGGTGGGGAGGAGGGGAAGGTAGTGGGGGGAGGGGGAGGGGAAGGCAGTGGGGGTGGGGGAGGAGGGGGAGGGGAAGGCAGTGGGGGGGAGGGAGGGGAGAAGAACTGGATCTGGAATTTTGGAAGACGAGGGTTTTTCCAGGAAAGGGGAGGAGGAGGGGAGAGGGGGGACGCCAGGCATTGTGGGTCGAGGGGGCTCGATGCCTGGTCGGTGGTACGACCACGTGACCAGGCAGCCAGTCATGGCTGGTCTGATAAAAGTCTCTCTCTCTCTCTCTCTCTCATTAAACTGAGGTAATTTATACATACAGTCTGCTCCTCCTCCTCCTCGACGCCATTATCCCCAGGTTACCGGGTACTTTTCCACCACTTCGCGTTTTCTTTCATACCAAAACACCTACCAGAAATGCTTTTTTGTTTTGTTTTTTGTTTTTTGTTGTTTTTCTTTACCTCAAGAAGTCTTTGGTATATAGCCCAGACCCTCATCACTTAACTCAGATGATAACGAACCTCACATTCATTTATTTATTCAATCATAAGTAACCATTTGCTTAGATTTACTCTATAAGTGCTGGCTAACGTTTACTTTACAAGTGTTTCCTCAGGTTTACAAGTGTTGGCTCACGTATACACTTTACAAGTGTTGGCTCAGGTACACACTTTACAAGTGTTGGCTCAGGTACACACTTTACAAGTGCTGGCTCAGGTATACACTGTACAAGTGTTGGCTCACGTATACACTTTACAAGTGTTGGCTCAGGTACACACTTTACAAGTGCTGGCTTAGGTACACACTTTACAAGTGTTGGCTCAGGTATACACTTTACAAGTGCTGGCTCAGGTACACACTTTACAAGTGCTGGCTCAGGTACACACTTTACAAGTGCTGGCTCAGGTGTACACTTTACAAGTGCTGGCTCAGGTACACACTTTACAAGTGCTGGCTCAAGTTTAGCTACAGGTGTTTTCCCGAGTGTTGTTGGGGGGGGGGGGGGCAAGAGATGCCGTGTCTTTTGGAAATATTTATTTGGTTTACCTCCGGAAGGGGACAACAACAACAACAACAACAATAACAACACCTCCCCTCCCTCTCCTCCCCCCCTCGAGGTAAACCACGGGCCCCAGCCACAGGTATACATGTATACCATCAGCTTAACATAAAGATCTTTTCTTAAACACACACACACAATATATATATATATATATATATATATATATATATATATATATATATATATATATATATATATATATATATTGTAAATTTCTTGAGGAAACACGAGAGAGTGGGTGGCGCCGTGGTTATTGCTTCGACCCACAGTCGAGGGTTCGAATCCCGGACAGGTCAGCAGCCAGCCGGCCCACAGACAGTCCAGCTGTTCATCCCTCCTTTCAGTGGGTCGAGTCGATGAGTGGGTGTCTGGAGTAAGCTTGAGGTGGGGGAGGGAGGGGTGTATATGTATACACGAGATTAAGACATGTATAAAATGAAGAGATACAACAACACTAGTGGGAAACACCTACTGTATAACACACACACACACACACACACACACACACACACACACACACACACACACACACACACACACACACACACACACACACGTTCTTGTGTTTGTAGTGTTGCGCCACAGCTTAAGCTGTGACATATGCTTAGCTCTCACGCTATTTTCAGTACCTTATACGTCTCCTCCGCCGACAGCTTTACAGCAGATAGAAAAGAAATATATATATATATATATATATATATATATATATATATATATATATATATATATATATATATATATATATATATATATCCCACAGCTGCAAGTGATAGACATTTGTGGTACGTACGTTGAGAGAGAGAGAGAGAGAGAGAGAGAGAGAGAGAGAGCACTAATAGTCATGTTAAGTTCTTGGCAACGGGTCACTTCCCCTCTGACCTTTGACGTCATGCATAGAAAATGAGTTTTAAGAAAACGCGTTGCTAGTGGAAAAATGAACAAAAAAAAAAAAAAGAGTAAAGGTCTTAGGTTGAAAGTTGAAGGTCGTACGTGAGGGGGGAAGGGGGGGGGGGATGTGTGTGCTGCATGACCCTTGTATAGGAGACGTAACATGTAATTCGGTCGTTAAGAACCCGACCCTCTGTGTGGACCACCTGTTAACCATGAATCTACAGGATGGGTTACATGACAACATATGTTGATGTTGAAAATAGATTTTATGGAAACATGAAAAATATATATTTTTTCTCCCCTTATCCATTAACTACGAGAAATCGGGATCTCTCTCATTTCATTCGGAACGAATTTAGCAGTAATTAAGAGTGGTAGAGAGGAAGGTCAAACGATTTATTGCTTGTTCCATACGACTCGTATATCCCCGCTCATTCGTAGAAGCTTTTAGTGTCTAATTAACCCTTTTTTTTTAATCAAGAATGTCTTAATTGAAAAACGGTCTGTACGACCCCCCATTTCATTGGGGTGCATGATAAACAACTCCTCTTCTCTTATCTGTGGGGGAGTTCCAGCTGTTCTTGTATAACCGGATCCTTTAAGTAAACTGCTTGTTTGGGTCTGTATTAATTGACACTGTTCTAATTACACTAATGAAGGGCTGGCAGCAGAGTCAGTTTGGGCCCTGCGTGGATGTATTGTTAATTAGTCTCATTAGGGATGTGTTTTTTTTGGAGGGGTGGTTGGGTTATTTGCATGTTTGTATTGTTCCACACAGTAACTCACTGAGTAAGACATGTTGGGGTGCATGACTCACAGTTAGGGTAAGGCTAGGGTAGGGTAGGTCAAGGGTAGCCTCAACTACCTTACCTTAGTAGTCAGGCGAGAGCTAACTACCTCAGGGTCGTTGCCGTAACCTCTCAGGCTACATAGGGGTTAGTCTAGCAAGTTAACTACCATTAGGGTCGTTCCACTTCACCTCTAAGACATGAGATGGTCACACAGTCTTTTGAAATTGATGGAGCGGGTTGGTAGTTCTATACTCTCTCTCTCTCTCTCTCTCTCTCTCTCTCTCTCTCTCTCTCTCTCAATCGTACAGTTGCACACAGCGTCCTGTATACGTCGCACAATGAGCAGGACCTGTATATATATTTTTTCAAGCACCTTTGCCCCTCAGAGATGGTATACTGTTCCATTACCACCAGATACCTTCTGTGTGTGCGTGTGTGTGTGTGTGTGTGAGAGAGAGAGAGAGAGAGAGAGAGCTTTAAACCGCCACTATGCTGGTCGTGCTGAGTCGTGTACCCCTGTGGTACGACCCCCAGGGGGGTCTGGTGGCCTGACCTCTTCAACCTGACCTGAGTTCAAAGGTCAGTTTAAAGGACTCTGTAATCATGTTTGAAGGGCTGAACTGTTGTGTGTGTCCACGGGTCGTACCGTCGTGCTTAAAGAGTTGATAAAGAAACTCATATATATATATATATATATATATATATATATATATATATATATATATATATATATATATATATATATATATGTCAGTTGCCGAATAGGATATAGGAGTTACCTTTGAAATACAGTAATCACCTCATGTATTAGGCAAACACTTGTCATGTGACGTACGTATGCCACATCATTATATGTGACGTAGACATACGACGTCATCCTTTCATGTATGACGTAGGGATACCACGTCACCCTAGTATGTATGACGTAGTCTTACCACGTCACACTGCAGGTGGTGTGTGTGTGTGCGTGTCGGGAGTGTATCATTAACTGCAGTACATGCGTATGACTCTTCGATTCTGCCGCCTTCATCCGGGTCTCTTTGACCAGGATAACCTGCACAGAAATAGGAATGAGGGTTGAGCATTTATAGTCAACCCCAATATACATGTATATGTCGCCAGGTTCGGTTCCCGGAGACGGGAGGGAATTGTCTGTCGGATCTGACACATATAGACGAGGAGGAGTTTGGAGTATTGACACTATGGTGGTGTCCCCTCGCGTCGCCCCCAGCTGTGTAGTATTTTGGAAAGGTTGTTCATAACATGTTTAAATGCTCGGGGTGCGGGTTGTTGGGGGGGAGTTGACGCGTTAGGTTAGGTTGTTGAACTGAATAGATGGGAGGTTAGGAGGGAGGGGGGAGGAGAGAATGGGAAATACGTGGGTGTTGAGGTGGATCGGTGGATGTGATGGTGTGTGTGGGTGTGGGTGGGTGGAGTTGACGAAGGATAAAGTTTGATTATATTGGTTAGCTGATAAATTTCTCTTTTTTTTTTTTAAGTATAATTGGCCTGATGTATATGATTATAGAGCAAGATTTGTGAAACGATTGCCTTTTAAAAAACCGGATTTGGCCAGCCCTTCCAAGAGCAAGGTGGATTAGCGACGGGAAATAGGCGTGCATACCAGATTATTATAACGAGGCAATTAGTGGAGACTGGGCCATTATGATAGTATACGAATTCGTTTGCAGCATTTGAATGATCTTTGTTTGAAAACTCACACGACATAAGTTAAGTGGGAAGACACGCACACTCATGCGTCTGTGTGATGTCTGAATGTTGCGACTTTCCCCTTTTTGGTATTTCTTGTGACTATGTGAGTGACTTTGACGACAGAGCCCCTCCGAAGTCGTTTAGAGCATAGCAAGAGTTAGAAATATAGCAAGTATCGTACCGTCGTGTTCAAGGGTCGTATACCGTCGTGCTCAAGGGTCGTATACCGTCGTGCTGAAGCGTCGTATACCGTCGTGTTCAAAGGTCGCATAACGTCGTGCTCAAGGGTCGTATCGTCGTGCTCAAGGGTTGTATAGCGTCGTGCTCAAGGGTCGTATACCGTCGTGCTCAAGGGTTGTATACCGTCGTGCTCAAGCGTCGTATACCGTCGTGTTCAAAAGTCGCATAACGTCGTGCTCAAGGGTCTTATACCGTCGTGCTCAAGCGTCGTACCGTCGTGCTCAAGCGTCGTGCCGTCGTGCTCAAGGGTCGTACCGTCGTGCCCAGGGAGTTCATGTTAGATATCATGAATTTTGAACATGGTTCGGACATTACCCTCCTCTGTTGATATTACCTGTAATTGTCATATGTAGAAACATCTCGTCAATTGTTCGATACATTTCTCAAATTTTATTTAAAATCTTTCGAAAGTGATGAAGATATAGCTATTGACCGTATGAGATATATGTAACACAGATTCTTCCTCGTATATAGACGGATATTTTTTTCCATATATCAAAATGCTTTCGATAGAGTAAACAAAAGAATTTTTCTCTTATTTTTTTTTTTTTTTTTTTTATACTTTGTCGCTGTCTCCCGCGTTTGCGAGGTAGCGCGTGAAATTCGACCACACCTTTCGCTAATAATGTGACCTTGCTGGGCTAACATCGTCAACATCTTGGATTTTAACCGGAATTGAACAAGTTTAACACACACACACACACATCAAGGGATGGGCACCCCAAGAGAGTAGATCTCTCAACTCGTACCAAACAAATAGATGATTACACCAATGTTTGTGAAATGTCTTGTATACCGGCCCCCATATTGTTTATACAAGCTTCATTCCCAATATATCGTATATATACTCGTCTATAAATATATCTCGTGTATTGGTCGACCCTTTAATTTTGGCCAGGAAATCACTGATTCATGAACATCGAATGGTTAGGCAAAGTCCTTTGTTTTTGTCATGTATTTTATCCTATTCTACATTGAAATACATCATCACGTTTCAGCAAAACTACTATTCATTTCTGAGAATATATTCATTCAGGCACAGTTAAGGTGAAATATACTTGTAACAGTTTTATTTTTCACTGAAAACTATTCGAAAAACACGTACCGTCCAGCTGATACGGCAGAGCCCTGGTCGCGAAGGCTTTGCCTTTGTATCTGCCCTTCCTAAACAGCCTTTGATATTACCTACGTTGAAATTGTGTTTATACTCTTATCGTCATATTTTCCAGAAATATGACAAGTTTGTATGTAGTATAATGTTAAGGTACTTTTGATTACTGATTAGTACATATTTTACGTTTCCATTGTTTATTAGCGATAACTGTTCAATAATTTTTATGTCTGAAGCTAAAGTTTGCTACAAGCCCTTCCTATCATGCACGGATTTCAACCTAACGAGACTTGCTCATGTATAGGTCGACCCCCAAATTCTTTGCCTAAAAACTTGGTGCTGGAAATTCGAACTATTCATGAGTATATACGGTATATATTCCCTGATAACCG
>NC_092250.1:1760306-1767806 GCF_036320965.1 Panulirus ornatus | reverse complement strand
GAGGAACCTCGGCCATCTGGCCAGGAAAACTGGAAAGTTATCTGTTGGTGAGAGACATGGATTCACTTTGATAGATGGTTATTGGGGTTAGTTCGTGTTGTGAGTTGTGGAGCCGCGCAGCAATCGGGGGTTGGGGAGGGGAGTTGTGAGAGGGGCAGCAATGGGGGAGGGGATGTTGTGAAAGGGGAGGAGACTTTCAGAAAGAGAAATGTCGAAGATCCTGATGGGTTTTTGAGGTTGTGATGGTGGTGTAGGTTGTGGTTGGGAAAGTATAAGGGGTAGAAAGGTTGTTATATTTTCCCCCATAACTGGGGGGGGGGGGGGGTTGTATGTTAGGTTGGAGTGGCAGGGAAGGCCCCACTCAACAGGTTGGGTCAACAAATCTTTGTCAGTTCAAGGCACTTCACACGTTGCTGTTTATTTATTTATTTATTTATTTTTGTTTTTTGGTGGAGGGATGGCTTTTTTATTTGACGGCGGGGAGAGAGAGAGAGAGAGAGAGAGAGAGAGAGAGAGAGAGAGAGAGAGAGAGAGAGAGTTAAGGGGTAATTGATGAGAGGGAATTGGGATTCCGATAGACCTGGGTTCGGCCGCTGAGGGAGGGACTGGCTGGACTGGTTGGTAGGGGGAGGGAGTAGGGAGTCTTCCTTGGTGACGGGGGTCACGCAACGGATCGTGAACCGCTGGACGTCGCCCGACCCTCCTAACCTGCTCAGAGAATAAATACATTAATAAATAAACATTTTATTTTGTTGTTGTTGTTGTTGTTGTAGTTGATGATTTGAATTTTAAGACGGTGTAGATTTTGATAACCATGAGTTAGACTGCGTATTTAGGATATAATAGATCAACTACTCTCTTATATTGTACATGATCCATTGCAAGTCTTAATTGATGTAATATTGGAAAGTGCATTCAAGTCTTCTATCTGAATATGCTCTTGGTTACCAGCAAGTGCTTCAAATCACGAGCCTCACTCTGATTCATGTGCATATATATATTATCTATACACAAGATGCCATCTTCAATGTAAAGCAGCCCTTCGCCCCCTTCGCCCCCTTTTTTTTTCCAATTGGGACCAGGTTTAGTTCGTGATATATTATGTAGCGCGTGAATATTCTCACGTATTTGACCCTCGGTGTTAACGATGTTGACACGAGGGTAACGACCCCCCCCCCCCCCGAGAGAGATGTGTCGGCTCCACGACCACAGATGGGTGTCGAACCCCCCAGGAGGGCCATGGCGCACCCCACACACCCCACCATCCTCAGCACAAGGCGCGTCCATTTCCAAACCCCAAGTGCCCACGACTGTAATCCTTCCCCCTTACCTTCCCCTCTTCCCCCTTCCCACCACTAACACCCATCACCCCCCCCTTCCTCCCTCCCTCCTCCCAGAACACTCCATCACCTACCAGCTCCCCCCCCCCCCCTTCCCCATTAAGGGCTGTATTTTATAGTGTTGCTATTACAGTCACACACACACACACACACACACACACACACACACACACACACACTGGTGGCACCTTACCCTCCCCCCCCCTTCCCCTATAGTGCCACCTCTGTGTGTGCCGCTAATAGGGGGAGCGCCACCCACCTCCCCCCCCCCTTCCCTCGTCTGGTGTCGTGTGTCCGGCGCGATGACCCTTGACCTGTGCGCCAGCGCTCTTGACCTTCCCCTTTTTCACCCGATCCTAACACCTTGTGGACGGTGGCCACACTTCATTCTTCCTTCATATTTCTTTCATTTTCCATTTTCTTCCTTCATATTTCTTTCATTTTTCATTTTCTTCCTTCATATTTCTTTCATTTTTCATTTTCTTCCTTCATATTTCTTTCATTTTTCATTTTCTTCCTTCACATTTCTTTTATTTTTCATTTTCTTCCTTCATATTTCTTTCATTTTTCATTTTCTTCCTTCACATTTCTTTCATTTTTCATTTTCTTCCTTCATATTTCTTTCATTTTTCATTTTCATCTCGCATGCCAGAGAGAGACTTCAAGAGTTCGCAGTCTCCTGGTTGACTGGCTGGTTAGTTGGTCGACTCCTGGTTGACTGGCTGGTTTGGTGGGTCGACTCCTGGTGGACTGGTCGTTTTATTTTCCTGTCGTCTTATTCTCCTGTAATGCGTCTACGTCTGTGCTGTATTCCTTGGGGGGGCCCCTCAGCCCTCCTCTGTAACGCTGTAACTGTACCGTCCACACGCCCCTTCTCCATACAGCCATGTACCCTCCATACAGCCATGTACCCTCAGCACATACTGTCGGCCCGAAATGCCCCCATCTCTGTGCGTAGCCAGGTGGGTCTCTGTGCCATTCTAACACGCGTCGAACTTGGCTCTGAAACCGTGTTTGCTGGCCAAGACCTGGGTCGTTCCAAGCGCCTGCCTCTCTCTCTCTCTCTCTCTCTCTCTCTCTCTCTCTCTCTCTCTCTCTCTCTCTCTCTCTCTCTCTCTCTCTCTCTCTCTCTCTCTCTGTCTCTCTTTCTCCCTTCTCTCAGCAGGCCTGAGGGGTAGGGGATGAAGGGACGTGTGAGGTGATGCAAGACGATTGCAGAGTGCATGACCAAGACGATTGCAGAGTGCATGACCAGCAGACGAGGACAGCTGTACCAGCCAGCGTGCCTGAGGTTACAGCAACTTTTGGTGACTCACACCGCCATACCCCGGTGTGTGTGTGTGTGTGTGCGTGTGTGTGTGTGTGTGCGTGTGTGTGTGTGTGTGTGTGTGTGTGTGTGTGTGTGTGATATACTGGCTCATGAAGACGAGGAATGTGAACCGGCGACGCTACGCCCCCCTGCACACATGGAGAGTCTCTCTCTCTCTCTCTCTCTCTCTCTCTCTCTCTCTCTCTCTCTCTCTCTCTCTCTCTCTCTCTCTCTCAGGCGAGGTTCTGATCACACCACATCTCAGTCGTGCCCTGTATCCTGCGACCATTCTCTCTGTAGGGCTTTCAAGCTTGGGTGTACACCATGCAGCATTATCTCACGTGTATACTTCAAGCTGGGGTGATGTCCTTGTCCCGTACGGCTTAGTCTGGGGGGGGGGCGTCAAAGCTTAGCAGTTCCTGGATGGACGTGTATGTGTTCTGGTGTGTGATCAAGTATATTCCTATGAGTCTCCGGGGAAATTGAAACACGATAACTTCCCAAGTGCACTTTCGTGTAATAATCACATCATCAGGGGAGACACAAGAGAGCAATATAACAATCACTTGATATACAACGAAAGAGGCGTAGCTAGGACAATCACATGTTTACCAAATGGCGTCGTAGCTACGTCTCTTGGTTGTATATCAACTGACTGTTATATTTCTCTCTTGTGTCTCCCCAGATGGTGTGATTATTACACGAAAGTGCACTTGGGAACTTATCGTGTTTCATTTCCCCCGTGGACTCATAGGAATATGTTTATATGCATGTGTATGTGTGTGTGTGTGTGTGTGTGTGTGTGTGTGTGTGTGTGTGTGTGTGTGTGTGTGTGTCTTCGAACGTCTCTTTTTCTTCAGGTGTTCAGACGTGGAGCGACAGGTGTTTGGTGTAGCCTTGTGTTGTGGTTGGTGCGTCATCTGTTGCTATGAGAGGGGGTTTGCTTGGGCCCTGTGTTTGACCTTGCTTGGGGGGGGGGGGGGGGGTGCTGACCTGACCTCGTAGCCAAGCCTCCCTCACCATTAGTGAGGTCAAGGGCGTCGCAGCCTGGCTTCAGGCAAACCCCTCATGACCCCTCATGACCCCTCATGAAAGTCGTAGATTCATGGAGGACCTCGCATTGTTCAGGGGCGGGGCCCTTGGGCATCAGGCTGTGCTGGACGGAATAACTAAGTGAGTCACACAGCGTCGGTGGTGTACTGATGTTCATTGTGGTAGAGATAATGCTGTACTCATGGTCATTGTGGTAGAGATTGATGCTGTACTCATGGTCATTGTGGTAGAGATTGATGCTGTACTCATGGTCATTGTGGTAGAGATTGATGCTGTACTCATGGTCATTGTGGTAGAGATAATGCTGTACTCATGTTCATTGTGGTAGAGATAATGCTGTACTCATGTTCATTGTGGTAGAGATAATGCTGTACTCATGGTCATTGTGGTAGAGATAATGCTGTACTCATGGTCATTGTGGTAGAGATAATGCTGTACTCATGTTCATTGTGGTAGAGATAATGCTGTACTCATGTTCATTGTGGTAGAGATTGATGCTGTACTCATGTTCATTGTGGTAGAGATTGATGCTGTACTCATGTTCATTGTGGTAGAGATAATGCTGTACTCATGTTCATTGTGGTAGAGATTGATGCTGTACTCATGTTCATTGTGGTAGAGATTGATGCTGTACTCATGTTCATTGTGGTAGAGATTGATCCTGTGGTTAAAATATACCTCTTTAATTTTCAGGTAAGACAAGGGACGTCAGCTATCTTCAAGGGTGGTTGGCGGATGGGATGTGGTGAGTATTGGCTCATTTCGCCCTTCGTGTGGTTAGAGTGTGTGTGTGTGTGTGTGTGTGTGTGTGTGTGTGTGTGTGTGTGTGTGTGTGTAAGGCCTGAAGAAGCTTTGCTTGAAGCTAGAAAACGTAATGGTCACAATAGTGAACCCTGTGGAACGCCATTAATATCTAGTGACAGTTCAGTGATGGATGTATGTTGAATTAGATATAATCTTATCTTTCCCACTAGTGACAGTGGATATGTTTGTTTACCAAATGGCGTCTTAGCTACGTCTCTTTCGTTGTATATCAACTGACTTATATCTCTCTTGTGTCCTCCCCTGATGATGTGATTATGACACGAAAGTGCACTTGGGAACTTGCTGTTTCATTTCCCCGTAGACTCATAGGAATATATATATATATATATATATATATATATATATATATATATATATATATATATATATATATATATATATATATCAACTCGTTATTTACTTTTCTTTAGCCAGTCACATCTACCCCAACCATCAACCCTTATTAAGCACAAGTTGATTTTCACTTTAAAAATTCGAGACTCAAGAGAAGCCTTTGACGCGATCCTGTTAGACAAAGTGAGAATAATTTGCCGTACACTCTCAAGAGGTTTACTGAGAGAGAGAGAGAGAGAGAGAGAGAGAGAGAGAGAGAGAGAGAGAGAGAGAGAGAGAGAGAGAGATGAAGTAGACGACACAAGGTATGTGTGTATCTTGTATATTACCTTGAAAAATCTCAGAATCGCTTTCTGTTTTTCTGTCATTCTTGTCGAAGGTTTTGATTGGTTCCCATCAGGTGTGGTCAGCTGGGATGGTGTCGCTGTACTGTGTGTGTGTGTGTGTGTGTGTGTGTGTGTGTGTGTGTGTGTGAAGGCGCTGGGTAGTGTGGTTGGAGGGGGTTGAATACCCCGTAGTATGGGGGTATGGCACAGTGAGTGGTATTTAGAAGCTAATGTCATGCACGCATGCCCAGCCTGGCATGACAGCCAGGGGAAGGGGTCCCATGACACACACACACACACACACACACACACACACACACACACACACACACACTGGGCCATTCATGAGAATGTCATTAGGTTGCCACACACCACCATAGGAAATACCTGTCCGGTGTGGCTGGGTTTACCTGTGTGACCTTGAGTTACTGTTCGTGAGGGTGATGTCAGCGTTGAACTCCCTCCCCGTACAGTACAAGAGATGGGGTCCCCACTAGTGTAGAACTCCCTCCCCGTACAGTACAAGACATGGGGCCCCACTAGTGTAGAACTCCCTCCCCGTACAGTACAAGATATGGGGCCTCATCAGTGTAGAACTTCCTTCCTGTACAGTACAAGAGATGGGGCCCCACTAGTGTAGAACTTCCTCCCCTTACAGTACAAGAGATGGGGACCCCCACAAGTGTAGAACTCCCTCCCCGTACAGTACAAGACATGGGGCCCCACCAGTGTAGAACTCCCTCCCCGTACAGTACAAGACATGGGGCCCCCACCAGTGTAGAACTCCCACCCCGTACAGTACAAGACATGGGGCCCCACTAGTGTAGAACTCCCTCCCCGTACAGTACAAGACATGGGGCCCCACTAGTGTAGAACTCCCTCCCCGTACAGTACAAGACATGGGGTCCCACCAGTGTAGAACTCCCTCCCCGTACAGTACAAGACATGGGGCCCCACTAGTGTAGAACTCCCTCCCCGTACAGTACAAGACATGGGGCCCCCACCAGTGTAGAACTCCCTCCCCGTACAGCACAAGATATAGGGCCTCACCAGTGTAGAACTCCCTTCCTGTACAGTACAAGACATGGGGCCCTCACCAGTGTAGAACTCCCTCCCCGTACAGTACAAGACATGGTGCCCTCACCAGTGTAGAACTCCCTCCCCGTACAGTACAAGACATGGGGCCCCCACCATTGTAGAACTCCCTCCCCGTACAGTACAAGACATGGTGCCCTCACCAGTGTAGAACTCCCTCCCCGTACAGTACAAGACATGGGGACCCCACCAGTGTAGAACTCCCTCCCCGTATAGTACAAGACATGGGGTCCCACTAGTGTAGAACTCCCTCCCCGCCCGTACAATACAAGACATGGGGCCCCCACTAGTGTAGAACTCCCACCCCGTACAGTACAAGACATGGGGCCCTCACCAGTGTAGAACTCCCTTCCTGTGCAGTGTATATAAATTGTATCACAAACATGTATTTAAACCACATTCATTGTGGAGTTCCACATTTATAAAAAGTGCTTTTTACTTTTACTTTTTACACAATGAAGTGACTCTCCATTTGAAATCAAAATCTATATTCGACTCTACTGGAAATGAATTGATGTGTTTCCTCTCTCTCTGTGTTGTTGTTACCTTGTGTTGATATTGTTCTGTGGTGAGTGAGAGCAAGTGTTACAAACATGTAACTCTTTGTAACATAATTACGTGTTGTGTAGATACTCAAGTCTCCCCTCGTAACGTAATTACGTGCTATATACAGTTGGTAACAACTTGTAACATAATTACGTGTTGTGTAGATACTCAGTCTCCCCTAGTAACGTAATTACGTGCTATATACAGTTGGTAACAACGTGTAACATAATTACGTGTTGTGTAGATACTCAGTCTCCCCTAGTAACGTAATTACGTGCTATATACAGTTGGTAACAACTTGTAACATAATTACGTGTTGTGTAGATACTCAGTCTCCCCTAGTAACGTAATTACGTGCTATATACAGTTGGTAACAACTTGTAACATAATTACGTGTTGTGTAGATACTAAGTCTCCCCTAGTAACGTAATTACGTGCTATATACAGTGGGTAACAACATGTAACATAATTACGTGTTGTGGGAATGATATGGTTAAGATGATAACGCTATTTCTTGCTCGTTTGAATCATAATGTGATCACATTTTCTATAATGTTATCACATTATAATGATCCTCCAACGTAATATCATCGTCTGCCAAGTAATATAACTCTTTATATAACCTTTTTCTTTGCTTGATAATCTCGGTGTAACATGACTCGTGTGGTGAGTG